>NW_015434359.1:0-1074 GCF_001527695.2 Protobothrops mucrosquamatus | reverse complement strand
TGCATCAGGAATAACACCCCACCAACTAAACACTGCAAAATAGCTCCTGTTGGGCACCATCTTATATTAGTAAGCTATCTTTTTATCTTTGGATAAAGATAACAACAGCAGCCATGTATTTGCAATGGCCAGCTCTGGGTTTGCCTTGCCATTTTAATTTTCCAGGATGTGCTATGAAAAATAATTAAAATGGCTGAGCAGGAGGAGAATAGTTTGGAGATCAAAGCTTGTAAAAGTGAATGAAAAATCAATCATCTAAAGCAGCGGTTCTCAACCGTCCTAATGCCGTGACCCCATGCACCCACGTGACCACACGTGACCACACGCACGTACCCACATGACCCACACGTGACCCACACGCACACACCCACATGACCCACGCACACACCCACGTGACCACACGTGACCCACACGTACGCACCCACGTGACCACACGTGACCCACACGCATGCCCACACGTGACCCAGGAGCATAGAGATGGCTCTCCTGCTCGAGCTAGAGCGACCCCCTCAGCCGGCCGAATCTCGCCGCCGGGAAGGAGAGGAGAGAAAAGAATGGGAGAGGGGACAGGAGAGGGGGAGAAAGGGGGGTAGAATTTAGAAAAGGAAAGAAAAAGAAACTTTTGTGCGGAGCTGGCAATCGCGGAGCAAGACGCCGGTGCAGTGGCAGGCCAGCAAGCCCAGGCGCTCCTGGGCGGCCATGGCAAGCGGCAGTGAGGACGCAGGCCGACCACCGGCTGGGCCACCAGCTGGCCCAGCCCAAGGGAGGTAAGGCACCCGCTGGGCCCCATGTGCGCCAGCAACCCTCCCTGCGCCCGCCGGCCTCCCACCCCCCACCCCTGGCCCTCTTTTACTTACTTTTGGGAGTTGCTCAGGAGGGAGGGGTGGAAACGTCCAGAAAGCTCGCCTTAGCTGCAGACAACTTGCAGCACCGTTTGCAGACTGGGACTTTTGGCGGGCTCAGCAGGGCAGAGACAGCCTGGACAATTCCTATTGGCTTTTGAAAGCCAATAGAATTAGACTCTTTTAAAGAGAGTCTATTCTATTGGCTTTCAAAAGCCAATAGATTCTATTG
>NW_015434358.1:0-1074 GCF_001527695.2 Protobothrops mucrosquamatus | reverse complement strand
AGGTGGTAGATTTTCATTTTTCCAAAATTGGGCAAATACTATTCTCGCAGCTGTCAATACATGTAATATTAAATATTCATTCTCTTTTCCATAATTAAGTCCTAATATTCCTAACAAAAACAGTTCTGGCTTAAATTCTATCTGTATTTTAGTCATTTTTTCCAGCCATAAGTGGATCTTAAACCAAAATTTCTTTGCAATAGGACATATCCACCAAGCATGTAATAAGTACCTGGTTTTTGTTTACATTTCCAGCAAGTATTCGATACATTTTTAAACATTTTCGCCAGTCTAACTGGTGTCATATGCCATCTATAAAACATTTTATATAAATTCTCTTTGTCTGAAGCTGCTTTAGTAAGTTTAATATTTCTATCCCAAAGCTTTTGCCAATCTTCTAAGTCTATACAATATCCAAAAAATTTTGCCCACACTATCATTGTTTCTTTTACTTGTTCTTCTTCCATCTTCCAGTTTAAAAGAAATTTATAAAGTTTCTTAATCAGGTTTTCATCTGTTTTCAAAAGTATTTTGTCAAGTTGTATCTGTTCTTTGTAAAATCCCATTGATTTTACATCTTTTTCATATCTTGTTTGAATTTGCAAATAAGACCACCATGTTAAATCGATCCCTTGTTGTTGAAGATCTTGCCTGTCTTTAAGTTTTCCTTCCTTGTCCAAAATGTCTTTGTAAGTAACAAGTTTGTCATAGTTACAGTAATTAAATTTGGGTAAGCAAACGCTTCCATTGTTCCCCCAGGTGTTCACCCAATTACCTGCCTGGGATTTCCCACCCCAATACGAATGTTCCTGCTGAACGGTTGGGCTAACCGTCAGGGTCCCCTGCGGTTAGCCTTGGCTTGGCAGGAATGCTCGCTTAACTACTCCTCAATAGGTGGGGGTCAAATGGCTTCGCATAAGCACTCCACAATACAGTCCATTACAGAAACATCTACAAATAACCAAGCTCAGAGAGCACCAAGGACTCCACAGTTCAACTCCTAGCTAAAGATATTCTCTTCTATTGTAATATGGGTTGTTTCTAATTGTAGTATCTTTCTCCCTTTAAAATATG
>NW_015434357.1:0-1074 GCF_001527695.2 Protobothrops mucrosquamatus | reverse complement strand
TTTTTATGTGTTCTTTCATTTAGTGAGCTTGTAAAATGTAATAAAATTAAAATAATGGTGCAAAGAATTGACTGGTTGCCCAGAAAGCGATGTAAAATAGTATTATTAAGTGAACAAGGCTA
Organism: Protobothrops mucrosquamatus; assembly: GCF_001527695.2. Lineage (NCBI taxonomy): Eukaryota > Metazoa > Chordata > Lepidosauria > Squamata > Viperidae > Protobothrops > Protobothrops mucrosquamatus. The sequence goes on along the minus strand of NW_015434357.1, from coordinate 952 downwards.
CAGTTATAAAGAAATTAGAGGAAAAATTGGTGGAAACTTAACCAAAGGTGGCATTTCTACTGTACACTTTTCCCAAACAGGTTTCCACAATTTTGGCCACTACTGTATAGAGATTCTATGGAGCGGGAGGGTGTGTGTGAGTGAGATGGCACAGCAACAAAAATCTCTCCCTTGCAGAGACGAGGGAAGGCTATTTCCAAATAAAACCCAAGCAGCTGGATTTTTTTTGTTAATTTCAGCTATGCTCCATTGCCAGGCCTACTGTTCATCGGGCCCAGTTACAGGTAGTTCTCAACTTACAACAGTTCGCTTAATGACTGTTTGAAGTTACAATGCCACTGAAAAAAAGTTATCTATGACAATTTTGCACACTTATGACCTTGGCAACATCCCCAGAGTCACGTGAACAAAATTCAGACACTGGGCAACTGACTCATATTTATGACGGTGGCAGTGTCCCAGGGGTCACGTGATCCCCTTTTACGACCTTCTGACAAGCAAAATCAACGGGGAAACCAGATTCACCGAACAACTACATTATTAATTTAACAACCACAGTCTCTTAACAAACACGGCAAGAAAAGTCATAAAATGGGGCCAAACTCACTTAACAAACGTCTCACTTAGCAACATAAATTTTGGGCTCAAGTGGGGCCGTAAGTTGAGGACTGTCTGTACAAGGATCTGGAAACGATCAAAATAGTCAAGATCAATGCGAGATATATGTTTTAAAAATAAATTTGTAGGGTGCCGTGAGGGAGACCTTCAAAGCTGTCAAAACACCCTTCCCCTTTAAGGGCCCGTGAGCAGAATTATGTCACCTGGAAGTCCAAGAACCGAAGGCCGGGCAAGGCCTGAGTTTTCACCAATAAGAAAGCAAGCTGGCCAAAAAAAGACTATCCCCACAAGGCTAACATTTCTTCCCCCCCCCCCCCCCCCCCCCCCCCCCCCC
>NW_015434356.1:0-1074 GCF_001527695.2 Protobothrops mucrosquamatus | reverse complement strand
TTTATGTCGCTGCAGCATTAGCCCCTTTTCGCAAACGTCATCCATTGGCTTTGGTATATCATTATATGGATGATATTTTAATTGGAGCCCCAAAGATACAACCTAATTGGCTTTCAGAAATACAAAATGATTTAGGTATCTATGGATTGCAGGTTGCCCCGGAAAAAATACAGCTGCACTCTCCCTATCTTTATTTAGGACATAAAATGTTGCAATCTTATTCTGCTCCAGCTTTTCCTCACTTGAGCATATCCAAAGTTATTTCGTTGGTCAATTTGCAGCAATTGCTGGGCACCCTCAATTGGGTTCGCCCATATTTTTCTTTGCCTACACATTTACTTAGTCCATTATTTGACTTATTGACCAAAGGAAAACAACCTGGAGATCTCATTATAGTTCCACCTGCAGCACTTGTCACGGTTGAGCAAATTAATGGCATCTTGAGTACTCAGTTTGTGGACCGTATTCCACGTAAAGATTGTCAGTTAACTCTTTTGATATTCCCTACTAGTAAGCTACCTACAGGAGTATTAGCTATATTAGAAGCGCAAAAAGTATATTGTATTGAATGGCTTTATTTACCCCATACCCCATCCCAAAATGTTTTACCATTTATCCAAGCTGTTCCTGAAATAATAACCTTAGGACACACTCGAGCTTGCCGTAGAAATGGGACCGATTTAATGAATATTGTTTTTCCTATCCCAAAATCTGATTTTCAATTTTATTTTCAGAATAACTTATCTCTTCAGTGCTCTTTAACTGACTATATAGGCTGTATTTCATATCATTTGCCTAAAGATCCTCGGCTTGCTTGTTTAATGACTTCTTCCTTTCCTGTCCGCCCACTGCTTTCTCCTTTTCCATTGCCGCACGCTCCTACTGTTTTTTCCGATGGAGGGCGAACGAGAGGAGCGATTGCTTACAAGGATCCTCATGATGATACCTGGAAGGTGTCCTACACTGCAGTGCAATCCTCACCGCAACGCTCAGAATTATCTGCTGCTATTCTAGCTTTCCACACCTTTTCTCAACAGCCTTTTAATTTAATCTCTGACTCTCATTATGTGTGTC
>NW_015434355.1:0-1074 GCF_001527695.2 Protobothrops mucrosquamatus | reverse complement strand
AAGGAAGGACTCACTGGAGAAGAGCCTAATGCTGGGAAAGATTGAGGGCAATAGAAGAAGGGGACGACAGAGAATGAGGTGGCTGGATGGAGTCACTGAAGCAGTAGGCGTGAGCTTAAATGGACTCCAGAAGATGGTAGAGGACAGGAAGGCCTGGAGGAACATTGTCCATGGGGTCGCGATGGGTCGGACACGACTTTGCAACTAACAACAACAACAACAACAACATGCTATCTCTTTTAATACAAGAATATAATTGTGTGGAAAAGTTACATTGTTCTAAAAATACATGTTTGGCACACTCTAAAAAGTTCAATATTGGTAGAAGATTGCATGAAAATGCATAGGTGAGGGGTTTGTAATTCTGATGGAGACCAGGGCGTATCTGAAAGTTGTGTGACATATCAGGAAATGCTCCTTTCAAATCTAGGTGGGATCAGGTTGAAATGGTCCACAACCAAAATTAATTAAAGAAGAATGAAACACAAAGTAATAAATAATAACATCAACAGTATTTTATATTGTTAATATTTGCTGTTGATAATTCCCTTCATCTGTTGTATTAATAATTATAATTTGACAACCATTTTTGTGAGGGCATAACCAAAGGCAGTTTATGGAATCCTTGTGGAAGTGAATTTATTTAGTGTGAAGTCAAATGATAAAAATTCAAATAAAAACAGGTGTGAGATATTTCTTCCCCCCTCCCACAGATACTCTTTCTTCCTGTGTGTATATTCTGAAATTTTTGATGATGTTTAATATAAAACATTTGTTTAACATTGGTGCTCTGAGCATTTCTATTAACAAAGCTCCCATTCCTTTTGGCAGATGCTTTTACGTGTGACAACTTCACTGGACAGGACTTTCTCTCTGCTGAATGACAGGTTCAGTTTTTCAGGGCTGCAGTTTTCTTGATGGGCTACTGCTGATTCTTTATTTTCCTGATGGAGAAATTATATTGAACTGGTCCCATCTCACCTGAGAAAACATTGATTGGCAGTTTAAATGGGTTCCCATTAACACTACAATGGATGTCGCTGGAGATTAACTTTTAATCTGATTAAAAAAATA
>NW_015434354.1:0-1074 GCF_001527695.2 Protobothrops mucrosquamatus | reverse complement strand
TTTCCCATGTATTTTACCAGGAAACATAGATAGGGCAGCCTAGAAAGTTCAGTGCCCTCCTAACCATACCCAAGCACTCCGAGTTTGTTGGCGACGTCCGTTTTGCTTTATGAGTTCATGGTGACCTAACCCTAACCCTAAGTGGAATTTTCCTCCAATGGGATTTTCCCATGTATTTTACCAGGAAACATAGATAGGGAAGCCTAGAAAGGTCAGTGCCCTCCTAACCATACCCAAGAACTCCGAGTCTGTTGGTGATGTCCATTTTGCTCTCTGAGTTCATGGTGACCTAACCCTAACCCTAAGTGGAATTTTCCTCCAATGGGATTTTCCCATGTATTTTACCAGGAAACATAGATAGGGCAGCCTAGAAAACCCAGTGCCATCCTAACCATACCCAAGCACTCTGAGTTTTTTGGCGATGTCCATTTTGCTGTATGAGTTCATGGTGACCTAACCCTAACCCTAAGTGGAATTTTCCTCCAATGGGATTTTCCCATGTATTTTACCAGGAAACATAGATACGGCAGCCTAGAAAGGTCAGTGCCCTCCTAACCATACCCAAGAACTCCGAGTCTGTTGGTGATGTCCATTTTGCTCTCTGAGTTCATGGTGACCTAACCCTAACCTTAAGTGGAATTTTCCTCCAATGGGATTTTCCCATGTATTTTACCAGGAAACATAGATAGGGCAGCCTAGAAAACCCAGTGCCATCCTAACCATACCCAAGCACTCCGAGTTTTTTGGCGATGTCCATTTTGCTGTATGAGTTCATGGTGACCTAACCCTAACCCTAAGAGGAATTTTCCTCCAATGGGATTTTCCCATGTATTTTACCAGGAAACATAGATAGGGCAGCCTAGAAAGCCCAGTGCCCTCCTAACCATACCCAAGAACTCCGAGTTTTTTGCCGATGTCCATTTTGCTGTATGAGTTCATGGTGAACTAACCCTAACCCTAAGTGGAATTTTCCTCCAATGGGATTTTCCCATGTATTTTACCAGGAAACATAGATAGGGCAGCCTAGAAAGGTCAGTGCCCTCCTAACCATACCCAAGAACTCCGAGTCTGTTG
>NW_015434353.1:0-1074 GCF_001527695.2 Protobothrops mucrosquamatus | reverse complement strand
CCATGTCTTGAGGGCGCGGCGGAAAGTAAGGAGATCCGGAATCATCCGGATCTCGGGGGGTAGTTCATTCCAGAGGGTGGGGGCACCCACAGAGAAGGCCCTCCCCCTGGGGGTCGCCAGCCTACATTGCTTGGCCGACGGCACCCTGAGGAGGCCCGCTCTGTGGGAGCGTACCGGTCTATGGGAGGGAATCTGTGGCTTTACAACTGCACCGCTTAGCAATTCTGGTCCTAATTACTGTGAAGAGTAGGGTAGTAAATACATGAAAAATATATTAATAGGAATAACCAGTATTACACTCATATTATCATAATGTAATAGATAATTTGAGAACAGGTTGGTGATACCTAAATTCAGTGGAATATGACTAATTTAATGCAATAGAATAGCATGGCTCTGGATCGAAAGATCATATTACACTAATCCAAAACACCTGGATACATTTTCATTTTGGCATGATAAAAGCATGAAATGAACTGTTGATGTTTGAAGTGGAAGTTGAACTTTGAAGAAGCAGGAAAGGAAGATTAGTTGCCTTCATTTGAGAAACACTATTAATGCTTTTCAACTCTGGTGTTGGAGAAGATGCCAGAAATTATCATGGACAGCCCAGAAAACAAACAAATGAATTATGAAACAAAATAATTCAAGGCACAAGTGAACAGGCTTAGATTATCATACTCGTCAAATGAGAAGTTCTCTCTCTCTTGAGAAGTAATGCTGGCAAAGGCGAAAGGAAAAAAAAGAATAGAATGCCTAGATGCAAAGTGGATGGGCTGGGTTATAGCAACAATGGGTGGACCATTGGAAGACCTAAAGCAAGGGTCTTCAAACTTGGCCCTTTTATGACTTGTGGACTCCAACTCCCAGAATTTCTCAGCCAGCGTCCCTGGCTGAGGAATTCTGGGAGTTGAAGTCCACAAGTCATGAAAGGGCCAAGTTTGAAGACCCCTGACCTAAAGTATAAGGAAAGCATCAGAGAGAAAATTCACCTATATACTCACTAAGAGCCAACACAAATTTGATGGCACTTAAGTTCTTATGTAAACAAAAGTTGAAGTGGTACTGATTATC
>NW_015434352.1:0-1074 GCF_001527695.2 Protobothrops mucrosquamatus | reverse complement strand
ATTCTATTCTATTCCTAATTTCTATTCTATTCTATTCTATTCTATTCTATTCCCATTTCCTAAATTCTATTCTATTCTATTCTATTCCCATTTCCTAATTTCTATTCTATTCTATTCTATTCTATTCCATCCCATTCCAGATGTCCTCACCCCATTCTCACCCCTGCAGATGCACAACCAGAACGGGGGGGGAGGGAGGTCGGGGGGGGAAGTGGCACCACAGCTATGCTGCTGGGTTCTCATTTTCACCACCCCTTGCTTGGCCCGGCCTCTCTCCCTCACGGGGTGGGGGCAGAGCTCCCTAAGCGAAAAGCGTCCCTGGCCAGGTTGGACTCGGGTTAAAAAAACAAAAAACAAAAAACCCGGGCAGGGAGGCAGCGCCCCTTCTCCTTGCAACAAGCGAAGGGGCTCTTTCCACTCAGCCTTGGGAAAAGAGCTGAATAATTCAGGAGAAGGGGCGGGGGGGGGAGGCGGAAAAGCCAAGGCGGGGAGGCGGCAGCAGCAGCGCCGCCGCAAACAGCCACAGCCGCAGCAGCAGCTGCCGGCCGCTGCAAACCCCTTTTTGCAAGAGCGACTCGCGGCTGCCGGCCTGGCTGCCGTCGCCGCCGCAGCTGAAATCCGCCGCAGCCGCAGCTGAAAGCGCGAGCTGGGAGCGGCTCGGCGGAGCCCTCTTTGCAGCATGCTGCCTGGCTGGCGAGCCACTCGCAGCAACTACCAGCCCGGCAGCACCGGCGGCTGCAGCAGCCGCGCTCAGCCCGAAGCAGAGAAGGAGGAGGCGGCTGCTGCGGCTGCAAGGCGGGCACCATGGCCGGCGGGGGCTCCTTCTGGCCGCGGCTGCTGCTGCTGCTGCTGGCGGGGGCGGCGTGCCTGGTGCAGCGCGCCCAGCTGAGGAAGCTGCTCCGCTGCCCGGCCACTTGCAGCTGCACCAAGGAGTCCGTCATCTGCGTGGGCTCGGCCAGCGTGCCGCGGAGCCTCGCCGGAGACATCGGCTCCTTGTAAGTGGGCAGGCAGGGCGAGGCAGGGGATGCAAAAGGGGGGGGGGGACAGCAACTTTGCACCCCCACCCCCGCCTGG
>NW_015434351.1:0-1074 GCF_001527695.2 Protobothrops mucrosquamatus | reverse complement strand
TGTCGGCTGGCGACCCCCAGGGGGAGGGCCTTCTCTGTGGGTGCCCCCACCCTCTGGAACGAACTACCCCCCGAGATCCGGACGATTCCGGATCTCCTTACTTTCCGCCGCGCCCTCAAGACATGGCTTTTTCAGCAAGCGGGCCTGGCCTAGGGAGGATTTTAAATCAGGTTTATTTTAGGAGTAATTTTTAAATAGCGCAACTTTAAATATTTGGTTTTAATTGGTTTTACTTCGGTGGGGTAGCAAATGTATTTATGTTTTTTAATATGTTGTGAGCCGCCCTGAGTCCCGTTGGGAGAAGGGCGGGATATAAATCAAATAAAATAAATAAATAAATAAATAAAATATCACAAGACCGCATTGCTTAGTGACAGCAATCCAGAAAGTCCCCTGTTGTCATAACCCCAAGATAGCTGTGTTGTTAAGCAGAAAGCAGAGAAGTTTTTATCTCTCACTTCCTTAACAGATAGCCTTATTACTTCAAATTCTTTTTTAAAAAAGAAATTTAATTTTTTCAATAAACTATTCCTGTTACTTAGCTAGCTTATTCAAAACATTTCTGCAACATTTCACAGCCCAATTCCCAACCAATTAAGCTTTTATCTAAAATGTACAGAATGTGCGCAGGTAAAAAAAGATCTTGAGGACAGACACTACAGCTTCTCTGAAAAATGTAGCGTACTCATATAACATTGTGCTGCACCATATGGTACTTCTGATTTGTGAAAAGGCAGCCTACTTTAATTTCCAGCATACTAAGCGCTGAGCAAACCCAAATATCCAGATACAATACAAATGTAATAAACAGAAGTATAAAAAAAAAGCCAAGAAGGTGAAAATATACTTAGAGACAGTCTCCCAGATGATTACGGTACCTCAAATTCTTCTAATTTAGATCTACAGAGAAATGTCTGGGCAACTGAGGCTTCCAAGTCAACATCTTTATCAGACCCATAGGCAAGTCTCAGAAATCATGCAGTATGCACTCAGATGGCAAGCGAGTCACTTACCATCTAAGCGCAATCTTGATTGGTGTGGTAAGGCAGGATGTGAACAGGTCAGCTGGTAAGT
>NW_015434350.1:0-1074 GCF_001527695.2 Protobothrops mucrosquamatus | reverse complement strand
TCTTTGTCGCTCAGCCTTTCTTATGGTCCAACTTTCACATCCATACATTGCAACTGGGAAAACCATGGCCTTGACTATACGCACTTTTGTTGGCAGGGTGATGTCTCTGCTTTTTAGTATGCTGTCTAGATTTGCCATAGCTTTCCTCCCCAGGAGCAAGCATCTTTTAATTTCTTGGCTGCAGTCCCCATCTGAGGTGCTGAAATTTTGCACAGAACTGTGAATGCCGTTCCTCCTCTATGAAACGTTGCACTTGCATAGTTTTTATCCTCGATATTTTTAGAAGCTAAAATGGTCTTTGAAATATCCTCTCCTCTAAGTCCTTACTCATCACTGTGCTTGTGCCTTTTCTCCATTGAAGAAAACATTTACTGTAAAATTAGTAGTTATGACTAACAGATGGCTTCTTATCTTGGCCCAGGGAAGGTAACAAAGCCATTTGCATTTTATTGCAATTAATCAGCGCTGACATGCTATCATGTTTTCCTACTGGATACACTTCAGGCTTGATTAGAGCAAAACATACTGCTTGGGGAGATGAGCATCGATGGAAAAAGAATTTTCTATCTCCACCCGGAGCTTCAAATCACCATGGAAGCTCTCAAGGGTTCTTAGTGTTATAACGTGGCATGGAAGATTTCATTGATATTTCACCCATTCAGCTAAGTTGTTGAATTACCAACTGTAATTAGTGCCATCAAATACATATATTCCTATAGAAATATAGCAACAACTGGAGCTATTTAACCCAGTGCAATCTAATTCATGATTTCCTTTACAGCCGCTTATATTGATTTTTTTTTTAAAAAAATAGTATTTTGAATGTGAACTATTCACAACTGGATATTTGAGAGGCTAATTTACCCCTAAAATGTGCTGCTTTCTATATTATATATTTTAAATACAGTTATTAGTAGCACTTTTACTGGATAGCGTTGCATATTAGCTTTAAAAGTATTCTTGTTATCATTTCATATCCTCCAAAACTTCTAAATTAAACAGCATTAAAATGAAAAGGAACCAGACTCCAGCAACCTCATGAAAATTGTCGTTCTAGATTGCTTTAAAAAGAAA
>NW_015434349.1:0-1074 GCF_001527695.2 Protobothrops mucrosquamatus | reverse complement strand
ACAGCAGCACGCCTGGCATCTTATTTCAGAAACCTGGATCGGATTGGGACCCAGATCCACAGGAAAGAGAGTGGAAGCTGCAGATTTTCCTCCCTCCCTCCCTCCCTCTCTCTGAGAGGTGACCAGGATCAGCCCAGCTCCTCTCCTTGCCTAATCCGTCAGACCAGATTGACCCCCCTGGCCCCAGACAACACCCCCCTCTGCCTGCAAGCCCCTCTAAGGGGAGCTGAACAAGGGGTGCAAAATAGTAATTGGGTGAGAAGTTCCACCCTCAGTCAGGGACCCGCCCCTTATGTCAGCCTTCCATCTCCTTCACTTCCCCAACACTGCTGCCCTCCCCCCATAAAAGACCCCATTAGCCCAACAAGAGAAATAATCCCTGCTCAGCTCCCCCAAACTGGCCAGGCAACCAGATCCCTGGGAATTCCCCACCTGGAGACCTTTGGAGTCTCTGAACCTCTCTGGTTTCCCATTCTTTGGAGTTCCTCCTTGCTCTAAAACAGGCATGCGCTGAGCAGGCTTTTTTGAGGCAAGGATGCCCTGCCTAAAGATGAAGCAGGCGCATAAGCAGGGTGGGCAAAAGCCGGGTGGTGGTGGTGGTGGTGGTGGTGGAGGGGTGGGTGTCTCCTCTGAAAGATCCCTCCAGGAGTACAGAAGAAGGAAGTTGGGCCTGAGCACATGGAACCCCTCCCCAAATCCCATCCAAAGCTACCGGACTTGTCAATCAACTTGTCGATGAACAAAACAAGCATTTGGGAAGGTAAAGGGGGTCCTGCAGCCCCCTCCCCACTCTTTGAGTCATCTTTGAATCCAGATCTGACAGCTTCTGTGTGCCTGCAGCCTAGTTTAGAAAGATATGGGTAAATGTGTGTGTTTGTGTGTATGTGTGTATGTGTAAGAGAGAGAGGGAGTGAGAAAGAGAGAGGGAGGGAGTGGGAAGGAGGGAGGGATGGAGAGGGAGGGAAGGGAGGGAGGGAGCGGGGGGGAGGAAATGGGAGAGGGAGGGAGAGAGGGAGAGGGAGAGAGGGAGCAGGAGAGAGAGAGGGAGGGAGGGAGATGAGGGAGGGAGTGGGA
>NW_015434348.1:0-1074 GCF_001527695.2 Protobothrops mucrosquamatus | reverse complement strand
ATATATCAGCTGTAATCTATGTATCCTGAATCCCCTTCATTTTGACTGCCAGCTGCCCTCTGGGTGCAGCTCAGAGGGCAGCTCTTCTCCAGGGCTCTGTGAGTACGGTCGGCCTGTCTCTCGCTTTTCTTGCCAGCCTTCCTGCCGTATTTCGATTTGGCCTTGGCCTTACCTCTAGGTACTTCAGGCGGTGGTTCAAGTTGGCTGGATGTATTGCCCATGTCCGAAGGCGGTGGCTCAGTGGTTTCTGCCATATCCATCGAGATGCAACCCCAGGTGACCCTGGGACTGACCCTGTTCTGCAAGCGACGTCAGGAGGCCCTCCTGAAGAGGGGCTGACTTCACGTGGACAGGCGTGAGTCAGTCCACTGGCTAACCTGATCTCACGCCTGGCTCACCAAATTGGTGACGGGATCACACGTGTCCCACAATAGTGGCGATGGTCAGGAACTTGAAGCAACCACTAGATGCAGTAGGGCAGAAATAGGCAATGTGGCGAGCAGGGCCTGATGACTGTTGTATGAACAGTGAAGCACACCCTGTAGAATGTATCTCTTGAATAAGAATAATGCTTTCTGAAGCTCACAAACTCAATGAGAAAGAGTACAAGTAAATAACTGTGAAGCAGTATGCAAGTGGTAAAATATGCACAATATTTTGACTAATTTGTGTTAGTATGCAAGTACTCAAAATGGCGGCCTAGGCCTAGGAGACAAGAGCGTTTTTTATTTTTATTTTTTTTAATTTTATTTTATTTTTTATTTTATTTTATATGATTCAAAATGGCGGACGCCTAAAATTTAGGTAGAATGCGAGGGAGGAGAGAGGCAAGGAGGAAGAGAAAAGGCAAATTTGGGGGCTGGATATGAAGGGAACCCCCCCCCCAAGGGGAAAGGAAGGCAAGAACAAGGAGCTGGTTCGATTGTGGAGTGTTTGAAAAAAGTGTGCCTAACGGCCCTTAGGCACACAAACCACTCGCCCCCGATGTTACAGAGCTTCCTCCTACTCAAAACTACTTGATTCTAGGAAGAAAATATAAGGGGTGAACTTTCCCCTTCACAGTGCTCGAAGGCA
>NW_015434347.1:0-1074 GCF_001527695.2 Protobothrops mucrosquamatus | reverse complement strand
TGTAAAGTAGGATAATCTTTCTAATTCCCTCTCATCATTCCCAAAACCATGAAAAACAGATACTCCTTAGCTCTGTAATGATGTCATTACTACTAGACATAAACAATTATTTCTAAACCTTTTGATCTCATTTTGGCAGAACTAGTAAATGCATTCCAAGCACCAGACTTTGAACTCCAGTAAGATGAGACTATATATAAAAAAAGGATGTCAGTGATGGTGATTCAAAGTCGATATAATTCCCATAGGATGGAACCTCGATGCACACGAATAATAGAGGGTGCTTTATATTTGTTGGTTTTGAAGAAGTCCTCCCACTGCCACCTCTTTGGGGCTCCCTGAATGGCAAAAATGGCATAAGGTCTTTCTTTGGCTGATTGTATCCTTCAATATCCTTCAATATTTTTTATTATCATCCTTACATATATTTTTCAGTATTCCTGAATATTCTTCGATTGCTGTCTTGTTATATTATTCTGTTATTTTCTCATAATGCCTTGGAATAAAGTCCTTGAGCACTCAGATTGTGTGGCCATTGCTCCCAAATCCAAAAGAGCCGGTAGCCTATCCCTGCTGGGCAGTAGCACCTTCCTCTGGGCACATAAGAGCAATAGAGAAAACCCAACCTCTTCATTCACTGGGAGATCATTGTAGGCTCTGCATTAAAAGAAAGGCAACTTGGACTTCCGGTGGGACGGCGCGCCGATGGCGGCTCTTTTCGGAGCCGTCCGCTTGGGAAGGCGTCAGAGCCAGCATGAACAGCGGTCAGCAGCTGTTCAGCGGCTTGGAACCTTGTGCCCCGGGAGAAGGGGTCGAGGTGAGTACTCCTGGATAGGAGTAGAGTCCCAAAGGCTCTCCCTTTATCTCGGGAGAGTGAAATTGGGTACTCCTCCGGAGTCCGGGAAATCTCCGTCTCCCAAGTGCCTTTGTTCCCTTTGTTTTTGGGAACAAAGCCAGTCGTTGCCTCCACTTCTGTGAATTACAGAGAACTGTGAGTAAATAATAACCAGATGGAACTGACCAGGGGAAACTGGACTTGAGCAACTTAAGACTTTAACTCAATTTATTAACATC
>NW_015434346.1:0-1074 GCF_001527695.2 Protobothrops mucrosquamatus | reverse complement strand
AAGAAGTCGTGATTCCCTCTGCCATTGCAATTTCCTCAATTCTCTTTGATGGAAAAATGACTGGTGCTATTCGTAATATTCCATGTTCTGATAACACCATCCAAAGACGAATACAAGATATGGCCACAGATGTTATTCAACAAGTGGTGGAAAAAATCACAGCAGCAGAAAAATTTGCATTTCAATTGGATGAAAGCACAATTAATTGTCTTTGTGCGTGTTCCTGATTCGGACGATATACTGGAACACATATTATTTTGCCGCCCACTACCTGGCAGAACGACTGGGGAAGAAATATTCACAATAATTGACAATTTTTTCAGTGAATATGGAATATTATGGACTTGGTGTGTAGGAATTTGTTCTGATGGTGCAGCAGCTCTTACTGGAAGAGCTTCAGGGATGATAGCACGAGCTAAGGCAAGAAACAGCTCCATTGTTTCAAAACATTGCATCTTACATAGACATGCACTTGCTGCTAAACGGATGAGCCCAGTGTTACATGAGACTTTGGCGGATGCTGCAAAAATAATAAATTTCATCAAAAGCCGGCCATTGAATGGACGTTTATTCCGGCAATTATGCAAGGATTTGGATTCTGAACACAGCACTCTTCTCTTTCATACAGAAGTACGTTGGTTGTCAAGAGGGGAAACATTATTGAGATTATTTGAGCTACGAGATGAAACGCACCTGTTCCTGACAAATGTTTCATCACCCCTAGCAGAAAAGTTTAAAAATGTCTTTTGGGTATCCTGCCTTGCCTATTTGGCTGACATATTTAAAAAGCTAAATGAACTTAATCAGTCGTTGCAGGGCCACGGTCATAACGTGTTTGTTATGGAAGACAAAGTTTGTGCCTTCCACAAAAAAACCTCCCTGTGGATAGGACAAGTAGAAAAAAGGAATATTGCCTCATTTCCCAATGTGTCAGACTTTATTGAACTAAATTCAATTGTTGACACTGAGGGCATTGAAACAGCCATCAAAAATCATTTGGAAAAATTGCACACAGAGTTTGAGTTGTATTTTCCATTCGTGTCAAGAGGATGCGATAGTAGAATTTGCTGGGTT
>NW_015434345.1:0-1074 GCF_001527695.2 Protobothrops mucrosquamatus | reverse complement strand
TTCCTCTTTCTCTCTCTCTCTCTTTCCTTTCCCTTTCCTCTCCCCTCTCTCTCTTTCTCTTTCCTCTCCCCCTCTTTCTCTTTCCTCTCTCTTTCTCTTTCCTCTTTCTCTCTTTCTCTTTCCTCTAACTTTCTCTTTCCTCTCTTTCTCCTTTCTTTCCTCTTTTCTTCTCTTTCCTTCCTTTCTCTTTCCTTTCTCTCTTTCCTCTCTTTCCTTTATTTCTCTTTCCTCTTTCTCTTCTCTTTCCTCTTTCTTTCCTCTCTCTTTTCTCAATCTTTTTTCTTTCCTCTTTTTCTCTTTCCTCTCCCCCTCGCTTTCTTTCTCTCTTTCCTCTCCCTTTCTCTTTCCTCTTTTTCTTTCTTTCCTCTCTTTCTCTCTTTCCTCTCTCTCTTTCTCTCTCTCTCTTTCTCTTTCCCTCTCTCTTTCCTCTCTTCTCTTTCTCTTTCCTCTTTCTTTCTCTTCCTTTCCTCTCTTTCCTTTCTTTCCTCTCCTCTTTTTCTTTCCTCTAACTTTCTCTCTTTCCTCTCTTTCTCCTCTTTTCTTCTCTCTCTTTCATCTCTTTCTTTCCTCTTTCTCTCTTTCCTTTCTTTCTCTCTTTCTTTCCTCTTTCTCTTTCCCTCTTTCCTCTTTCTCTTTCCTCTATTTCTCTTCTCTTTCTCTCTTTCCTCTTTTTCTCTTTTCTCTTTTTCTTTTTTCCTCTTTCTCTTCTCTTCCTCTCTTTCCTCTAACTTTCTCTCTCTTTCCCCTCTTTCTCTTTCCTCTCTTCTCTTTCTCTTTCCTCTCTTTCTTTCTCTTCCTTTCCTCTCTTTCCTTTCCTCTAACTTTCTCTCTTTCCTCTCTTTCTCCTCTTTTCTTCTCTTTCTCTTTCCTCTCTTTCTTTCCTCTTTTTCCCTTTCCTTTCTTTCTTTCCTCTTTCTCTTTCCTCTCTTTCTCTTTCCTCTATTTCTCTTTCTCTCTTTCCTCTTTTTCTTTTTTTCCTCTTTCTCTTCTCTTCCTCTCTTTCCTCTAACTTTCTCTCTCTCTTTCCCCTCTTTCTCTTTCTCTTTCCACTTTTTCTCTTCTCTTTGTCAAGCC
>NW_015434344.1:0-1074 GCF_001527695.2 Protobothrops mucrosquamatus | reverse complement strand
TAGGCTAATATTCTGGTTGGCATCTATAAAGGCAAAGTGATCTCCTCCATAATATACTTTTCAAGAGTTGACAGGCTACTGAGAAAGGACTTACTGAGCTTTGTATTTGTATCTGGGCAATCTGTTACAGATTCTGATTAATCTTTTTTGTAAGTGGGTAATCTGTTACAGATTCTGGGCATTCTGATTGATCTTTCAGTTGAACAGACAAAGAGTTGTCCATGTCACCAGAAAAAGCTGGTTCCTAGTTGGTTTTTTGGTCCAGGTAAGCTTCAAATTGGTTTATTTTGAGGAAATTCTAAGAGAATTAATTCCTGATATACCTCTCTTTGAAACACCTACTGATTGGTTTTCTTTTATGTGAAGCTTCCATAGACTCTTTTGCAGTTGGTTAATTAAGGGCTGTTTAATCATGGTGTAATGTAAAGTTGGGATCCAAATTTTGTTGACTTTCAAATTCCCTTTCTTCTTGTTCAAGCTGTGGGAATGTTATATATCTCAGTAGTTTCTGTGTGTTATCTCATGTCATGGTCTGAAGTAGTTGCCAATATTTATGTGTTTTTGAATTGGATTTTCTGTCTATTATGAATCAGTACATGTTCCATTACTGAATGTTCAGCCTCTACTGAAAGGGCAATGCCTTTCATATACATTTAATAGAATATTTCAAAGGGCTGCAGTGGCTCATGTGGTTAGAACACCAAGTCAAAACACCACTGAGATGTCGACAGCTCAGCCGTTTGAAACCCCACGTGATGGAATGAGCAGCTATAAATTTGCCTCAGCTCCTGCCCTTGCAAATAACTAGATAAATAGGTACCACCAGTGGGAAAATAACAGGGACATGAAAGAACTCCCCTTGGGCATTCCCTGGGCAATGGTGATGTCACAAGCTAATCCTTTCACCCCAGAAATACCTTGGAAGGTCCTTCTGACATGAATGTAGTAGTAGTAATAGAATATTAATGCTACATTTTGTGGTTCCAATATATACCTGTCCACAACTACAGGGTATGTGGTAAAGTCCAGTTAATTAAAATGGATTTCTGCCATCTATGGGTAATGGAATGATTT
>NW_015434343.1:0-1074 GCF_001527695.2 Protobothrops mucrosquamatus | reverse complement strand
GGGCCTGACCTAGGGAGGATTTTAGGTAGGGATGATTTTAAGAAAATTTTAATTGACACACAGCTTCCAATATTTGGCTTTTAATTTGGTTTTATGGGGGTTTTCTGTTTTTTGATGTATTTTGTTTGTATCTGTTTTAATATGCTGTGCACCGCCCTGAGTCCTACGGGAGAAGGGCGGTATATAAATTAAATTATTATTATTATTATTATTTTACAACCAAATGCACAGATATAGATTAGATGGTACCTGAGACAATAGTAGTCACTGCGAGAGGGATCTAGGACAACCACGTAAATATGAACCACCAGTTTGCTGCAGCTGCCAAAAAAGCCAATGAAGTTTTAGACTGCATCAACAGAAGGATAGTATCAAGGTTGTGGGACATGTTACTACTGCTCTATACTGCTTTGGTAAGACCACGCTTTGAATACTGCGTCCAATTTTGTTCATCATGATACAAAAAGATGTTGAGACTCTAGAAAAAGTGCAAAGAAGAGCAACAAAGATTATTAGAGGGCAGAAGGGTAAAACATGATGAATAGTTGCAGAACTGTCTAGTCTAAAAAAGAGACTAGACTTCTCAAAATAATGTCAAAATAAGGAGCAGCTACAATAAAAAGTCTTGAGTGGATGTTGAGTGTAACTTCTTATTTATAATATTGGAATACTTCCAAAATCACCAGAAGGTTATATGTGCCACAAACACAACTTTGCATCTGCTTAAGAAACAATTATTTGCTTATGGCAACTATTTATGATATTGGCAATAGCTCAAAGTGCTAGAGAATTTAGGTCCCAGGTACTTTAACGATAGTTTCTCCCTTTCCAGTTTGTCCACATCCTAATAATTTCCTTTTTATATTTCAGCTGTGATAGAAATATGTTTTTTTTCCTCTAGCATTTTCCTGCAAGTGCAAGGTTTGCTTTTTTCAAATCAACTTGGTTGCAACTGGAATTGACAGACCAGCTTGTCACCTGAGCCTGACATTGTGGGCTGAGAGATAAATTGCCCAAACTCACCTGACTGGCTAAGTGGGACTAGAACTCATAGTCCCCTGGTTTCTAACTTGG
>NW_015434342.1:0-1074 GCF_001527695.2 Protobothrops mucrosquamatus | reverse complement strand
CCCAGATATTTAACCTTTTTCACTATTTCAAAACCTGTCAATTTAACTAACATTTCCTTTTCCTTCATAATCATATTTTTAGCTAATATTTTAGTCTTATTATTATTTACCTTAAAACCAGAAACTTTCCCATACTGAGTTATAATTTCCATTAAGTCTATAACCGATTGAATCGGTTGAGATAATGTCACAACCAAGTTCTATTTTATTTTTATTCCCTTTATTATAGTTGATTCACGAATTTTGATCAGTAGAATCTCCAATATTAAAACAAACAACAATGGCGATAATGGACATCCCTGTCTTGTACCTTTTTCAATTTTAAATGCCTCTGTTAATCCCCCATTAATTATAATTTGTGCCGATTGTTGTTGATATATAGCCCTAAGAGAATATAAAAATTTATCCCCAAAATTCATTTTATCAACAACTTTCAATAAAAATTGCCAATTCAACTGATCAAAAGCTTTTTCAGTATCCAAAAATATCAATGCCGCAGGGACTTGATTGTTCTTATCCAAATACTCAATTAAATTAACAATTTGTCTTACATTATATTTCATGTATCTTCCAATTATAAATCCAGACTGATCACTATGAATCATTTGCTTCAAAACTTGCATTAATCTATTTGCCAATATTTTAGCAAAAATCTTATAATCTGTATTCAAATGCGATATAGGTCTATAATTCTTAGGCTGGGTAAAATCTTGGTCCTCCTTTGGAATCAGCGATATAAAAGCCCTTCTCCAAGACGGGGGCACTTCTCCTCCAATCTGAATACTATTAAAAAGTTCCTTTAATGGTTCTATCATCTCTTCAAATAATATTTTATAATAAATTGCTGATAATCCATCTGTACCAGGGGCCTTACTCAGTTTTAACTGTTTAATTGCCAAAATAATTTCCTCAGACGTAATTAAACAATTCATCTCCTTTCGTTGTTCATTTGAAAGTCTAGGAAAATGTGCTGCTTGTAGGTACTTGTCTATATCTGAAGCTTGTATATTTTCACTAGCATATAATTTTGTATAAAAATCTAAAAAACTCTTTTTAATCAACTTTTGTTGATAT
>NW_015434341.1:0-1074 GCF_001527695.2 Protobothrops mucrosquamatus | reverse complement strand
GCCTTCGCGCTTTTAAGTGTACAGCTAGACTTCCGACTGCAGTGGCATCCCCAATTTCTTTTGCTAAGCAAGATAGCCCGTTAGGTGACTTTTGTCCCCATTTTACGACCTTTGTTGCCACCGTCGTTAAGCAAATTGTCACAGCGCTTGAGTTAGTCACTCGGTTGTTAAGTGAATCTGGCTTTCCCCCCCCCATTGGCTTTGCTTGTCAGTAGGTCACAAAAGGGGGTCACTTGACCCCTGGGACCCGGCAACCGTCATAAATACGAGTCAGTTGCCCAGGGACACTGCGACGGTCATAAATATGAGTCAGTTGCCAAGTGTCCCGAATTTTGGTCATGTGACCGTGGGGATGCTGCAACGGCCGTTAATTGTGAAAAATGGTCATAAGTCACTTTTTTCCAGCGATGTTGTTAACTTTGAACGGTCACTAAATGAACCGTCGTAAGTCAAGGACTCCCTGTAGCAAAAACAATGGCTCAGATTCTAGTCCATTCGCCTGGCTAGGAGTTCCCCCCCCCCGTTCTTTCCTATGGGTTTCAAGTTCTGTTTTTTCAGAAAGACATAGTCTGGTTTGGGGGGGAAACGGATTTCGTGTTGTTTTGTTTTGCAAGGAGCCTGGATCAATCAGTGGCTACATACGCACACATACACACCTGTATGCACAAATACACACAGACACACACACAGATCCCTAGCTCCCAGCTGTTTGCAGACAAAAAGCCAATCCCTCTCCCATTGGGGGGGGAAAAACATGGATTTCTTTTTGTTTTGTTTTGCAGGGAGCCTGGATCAATCAGTGGCTACTTACGCACACATACACACGTGCACAAAAACACATACACACACACAGGGATCCATGGCTCCCAGCTCTTTGCAGACAAAAAGCCAGTCTCTCTCCCATTTGAGGGGGGGGCATGGATTTCTTTTTGTTTTGTTTTGCAGGGAGCCTGGATCAATCAGTGGCTACACACACATGCACAAACACACAGACACACACACACAGATCCCTAGCTCCCAGCTGTTTGCAGACGAAAAGCCAATCTCTCTCCTATTTGGGGGGGGGGGGGAAAC
>NW_015434340.1:0-1074 GCF_001527695.2 Protobothrops mucrosquamatus | reverse complement strand
AAAACAAAAAACCCCATAAAACCAAATTAAAAGCCAAATATTGGAAGCTGTGTGTCAATTAAAATTTTCTTAAAATCATCCCTACCTAAAATCCTCCCTAGGTCAGTCCCGCTTGCTGAAAAAGCCATGTCTTGAGGGCGCGGCGGAAAGTAAGGAGATCCGGAATCATCCGGATCTCGGGGGGTAGTTCGTTCCAGAGTTATTCTCAAATATGTGTATAGATGAAAGTATGATAAAAATTATTATTGTTCAGGAAAGAAATTCCATATTTTCTCAATTTAAAATAGTTTGTTTTAGTATTCTTTTTCATCATAAAGTAGGTAATGTCAAATTCTTTTAACATTCTA
Organism: Protobothrops mucrosquamatus; assembly: GCF_001527695.2. Classification (NCBI taxonomy): domain Eukaryota; kingdom Metazoa; phylum Chordata; class Lepidosauria; order Squamata; family Viperidae; genus Protobothrops; species Protobothrops mucrosquamatus. The sequence continues at coordinate 727 of NW_015434340.1, read as the reverse complement.
CCTATCAGTAAGTTTGGATGTGTTTCAAAAACCTAAATTAGTCTAGGCTCTTTGCCCCTGTGTCAGATCTATCTGGAGTGTTTTTACAATCGCATCAAAGAACAATTTCTTAATTGCTTTTTAGTGCAATTTAGATTTTTCTGCTGTGTACAAAAGGACATATAGATCTTTATAAAAAAAATTCTGATGGAACACTTAGGCTAAAATACATTTTTTTTCATATAGCAAAAGCATACAGATCTCTTAGTGTCTTAGAGCATTTTACTCAATTAATTTGTGGTTTTAAATTCTTACAACAATTGCATGCACATATGTACCTTTAAGTCAGTGCTGACTCTTGGGAACTGCCTGGACAACTACTTGCAGTTTTTCTGACAAAATTTCAGAAGTAATTTGTCATTGCCTTCTTACTAGAACTGAGAGAAAGTGACTGGCCCCAGATCAATCAGATGGCTTTGTACCTAAAGCAGGTTAGAATCTCATAGTTTCCTGGTTTCTAGTCCAGTGCCTTTAACCATTATACCAAACTGGCTCTCTACAGCAATCATAGAATTTTCAAAATCATTAGAAAAGAAACCACTTTATCACACTTTTTGCTTATTTCTACAGAATTTCCTATGGACAAGCATTATTAGATATTTTTTTTTAGAAAAAGAAAAGTTTATTGGGCCTTCTAAAAATAGTCTTGAACTTCTTGTATTTATTTGGCCTCAGATGTTGTCACACA
>NW_015434339.1:0-1074 GCF_001527695.2 Protobothrops mucrosquamatus | reverse complement strand
ACTGCTGCTGCAGATTTTGTGAAATGTGTTGAGGGAAATTATGGATAGGGCAGACCCCGTGTCAAGTTCCATCGACAATGGAACTCCCTGCAATTTCACTTTAAGGGATAATTTCTTTTTAAGGGGTTTGTGTGTGCCTATTCTTAGAATATTCCTACGTGTTGCACAGAACCCCACCCTGTTTTGACTGGGCACCCTGCTACCTTTCAGACCCAATTCTTCCTTCGGTTGTGCCTTCTGTCGACCCAGGCAAACTGCAGCGATGTGGCCTTTCTTTCCGCACGCTCGGCAGATGGCGGAACGGAACCGACATTCCGCTCGCTTGTGGCAACCACCGCATCCGAAGCAATGAAACTCAGCTGGGCCCTTGTCCTGACGATCTTTGGACCTCCTCCCAGCTGCTTGGTAAAGCTTGTCCACCTCTTCTTCAGGATCTTCTTCCGGATCCTCTCGCACGTCCTCCTTATGGATGGTGGCGGTCTCTGGAGCACTTCGACTAGGCCGCATATTCTTGACTGCTCCACCTGCAGCTTCCTCTGCCGTAACCTCTCGCAGAGCATCTTGGAAAGAGACATCTTCCTTAGCAAACAGCTTCTGCTGTAAGTCTCTGTTCCTCAGTCCGCACACAAAACGGTCACGCAGCCTTTCCTCTAAGTCCTTGAAATCACACGATTTAGCTGCTCTTCTCAAGGCTGCAATGAATTCTTTTGCTGATTCCCCAGCTCGCTGATTCCTCAGTTCAAATGTGTGCCTCCAAGCAATGACAGATTGCTTAGGCTGGAAGTGTTCTTTCAAAACTTTCTTCAAATCAGAGTATGAAACAGTTTCTAGCGAGGCAGGGGCGATTAGATTCTCGGCGATCTCAAAGGCGTCTCGTCCACAAACGCACAACATTGTGGCTGCCTTTAGACCTTCTTCCCTTATCTGATTTACGCGGAAGTAAGTCTCTACTCTTGCAACGTAAGATTCCCACTTCTCCGGGTGAGAGACATCAAATTCAGCTAACCGCCCAATTTTCGCCATGATCAGGGAACAGGGTTTTCTTCAGCCGCACTCACCCTCCAGCGATGCTGT
>NW_015434338.1:0-1074 GCF_001527695.2 Protobothrops mucrosquamatus | reverse complement strand
TATAATCTTCTTAGCAAAGGAAAATATTTTCCTAAGAGCTCACAATTCAAGAATACCAATGTTAACTTGGATTGCAAAAAAAAGTACTGTCTGTGACAAAACAGAACCCCAAATGCTTTCTCCTTTGAACTGGGGCATTTCCAACCAAATTGCTTGCTTGCTTGTTTGCTTGCTTGCTTGTTTGCTTGTTTGCTTGCTTCCTTCCTTCCTTCCTTCCTTCCTTCCTTCCTTCCTTCCTTCCTTCCTTCCTTCCTTCCTTCCTTCCTTCCTTCCTTCCTTCCTTCCTTCCTTCCCTGCTTTTTTTTTTAAACTGCTAGAGGCTCCGGGTAGAGGTGGAAGCAGGCAGGCAACGGTGGGCAAAGGTTTCACATTTTGACCCCTCCCCCTGTTGTTTCCTCTGCGTGGCTCTCAGTTCACCTCTCCCAGACCTGCGCACGTGTGTGTGTGGGGGGGGGGCAGGCGGGCAGGGAGGGGGTCTAACCTCTTGCAGCCCCATGCCCTCAACAGAAACCTTCTGCAATGGCAGGCTGCAAACTAATGAAAGCTTTTTTTTGAGTACTTGTTTCTTTTTCTCAATGTGCCACCGATCACATCGCACCCTGCCCTCTCAGCTCCTGCCCCCACTGCAGCTTCTCTTGTTTCTCCCATTCCTTTCCTCACCAATGTTATAGTGTGGGCCTGCAAGGAGTGAGAACCCCCCGTGCGTGCACACACACACACACACACACACACACACACACACACACACATGTGCACAGGTCTGGGAGAGGCAAGCTGAGAACCATGCAGAGACCCCTTCATGCACAGAGGCAACGATGAGGGGGAGGGCTCAAATGGGAAACTTCTGCCCAGAACTCTGGGCAGCTTAAAAAAATGAACCTGCGAAGTGCTCAGAAGGCTGTCCCTTTCCCAGCTCCCTCCCTCCCTCCCTCCCTCCCTCCCTCCCTCCCTTCCTCCCTTCCTTCCTTCCTTCCTTCCTTCCTTCCTTCCTTCCTTCCTTCCTTCCTTCCAAGGGATGACGTGAGGGGGAGAGATTGCCAGCACTGCCACCAGCCATCACTATCCCACGCAGGC
>NW_015434337.1:0-1074 GCF_001527695.2 Protobothrops mucrosquamatus | reverse complement strand
TCTGCTATTAACATTCAACTTAATATAAAGTAATTATAATAAGACTATTAAAAATAATGTGAGTTAGCACCTCCTGGCCTACAAAAGTTTCTAATTCCTTTCTCTATGTAGCTGTAGTATGAACTAATTAACTTAGCACTCTGGCCATTCAAGCAGAATTGGACTCTAAGATAACAGTAGAATGGCATCTCTAACTCATCTATCTCACTTTTGTTTACACTAACTGCCAGTGGTTCTCTGATGGTTGAAGCAAGGATTTTCTCAGCTATGGTTGGATTTGCACAATCCAACCATGGACTTTCAGACCCAACCATGGACTTTTGACACAAGATGCAACCCTTCCTTTACCTATACAGTTCAGGATATGGACCTTCAGATGATCTATAGAAGTATCCACAAGACTGCATGCATGTCTCAGAGCAGCACTGTTACAATGCAATTATCCCATCTCTTTTTATATGTGCATCATTGAAAGGGACAGAATGTTACCATGATGTAACAATGCTACTTTCTTCATTTTGATGAAAACATCAGATCCTATGTATGCCTCTACCACGGAATAAGAGAAAACATACAAATTGAATTGCCAACATATTCAGTTTTCAAACTTTGATGGATTTTTTTCTCAACTGTCCTATGAAATTTTCACACAATAATGGAAACAACATTTTTACGTCTTGTTTACATAATATATATATTTCCATTTACTGTATTTTCAAAGATATCAACATTAAAATAACTTAGAACCAATTTGTATTTGTAACAGAACTTGTTGATCTCAGTAAAATCATTTAACCATGGGAGTAAAGAAAAGCAAGCATGATGAAATACCATCACTTTCAGGAGGGGAAAGAAGATAAGATGAAAAAAGTATTAAAAAAATACTGCCCAATAAATTCAAATCACATGACTTTTTCAAGTTATGTGTTTTCTCAGAGAAAGACAACCAAAGCAACTTTGAATAATATATGCCATATTTGAATGAACAGAGGCATTTAATGCATTGAACTGAATCAAATTGACTCTGAATCCATTTGAATATTATTGGTTTTTTCCACACTGAATAGCTGAATA
>NW_015434336.1:0-1074 GCF_001527695.2 Protobothrops mucrosquamatus | reverse complement strand
AGGGCCCCCTTGCATTTCTATGGGGTTTTTATTGATCCCCCCAGCCTTTCAAGCAGGATCCCGGAGTTATAAAATATTCACAACGCCATTGAGGGCCGAGATTGATCACTGCCCCGCAGAGGAAGTGGCGGAGGAAAAAGAGGGTCCTTTACAAAGCAGGGTGGGGGGAGGAAGGACACCCAAAGCCCCCAACCCATTACTGGGGACTCCCAACCCATTATTGGGAGCCCCCCAACCCATTATTGGGAGCCCCAACCCATTATTGGGGACTCCCAACCCATTATTGGGGACTCCCAACCCATTATTGGGAACCCCCAACCCATTATTGGGGACTCCCAACCCATTATTGGGAGCCCCCCAACCCATTATTGGGGGTGTCTCTTCTAAAGTATGCTGGAGCCCCCTCCACCAGCAACTTCGTTTCTCCAACAGGGCGCTCCCCCAAAAGACACCCTCCCTCTTTCCCACGATCCCTTTGGCCCCCCTCCCCTGGACTCTCCCCCACCAATTAGCACCAGCCACTGTGGGGGGAGGGGGAGGGTCCTGCCAAGGTGGGGGGGGATGAAAGAGGCTTTGCAAGCCCCCAACCCATTCTTGGGGGTGGCTCTTCTAATGCAGGATGGACCCCTCCACACCGGCCACTCCTTCCCTTTCCCAACCGGGCGCCCCCCCCCGAAAGATACTCTCCCTCTTTCCCAGAACCAACACTGGAGAAGGATGACCCTCCCCATCGGGCCCCCTCCCCTGAACTCCCCCACCCATGATTCCCAGCCACGGCGGACTGAGGCTCGCGGGAGGACCACCCCATCGGGCCCCCTCATGTGGACTCCCCCACCCATGACTCTCAGGGGTCTCAGGGCAGGGGAGGATGGCTTGGGGGCGCCTACTGTTGAAGGGCGGAGGACGACCCTCCCCATCGGGACCCCTCCCCTGGACTCCCTCACCCATGACTCCCGGCCACCGTGGGCTGAGGCTCGCTGGAGAAGGACGACCCTCCCCATCGGGCCCCCTCCCATGGACTCCCCCACCCGTGACTCCCAGGGGTCTTGGGGCAGGGGAGGATGGGCTTGGGGG
>NW_015434335.1:0-1074 GCF_001527695.2 Protobothrops mucrosquamatus | reverse complement strand
AAAAAAAAAAAAAACTCCTTTAAATCATGCTTGATTCTCCGTGACTTAACAAAATATAGTTTTCTTGGCAAAAACATAAAAGCTGTTTGCCATCTTCAATTTTCTGCTTTTTGTTTTGTTTTGTTTTGAAAAACTCCTAATGTAACGTCCTGTCCTTTCCGTAGTATCCCATTCCAACAATTACAGGAGCAGGAATATATTTATCCCAATGTTGTCCCAATGTCTCATTTGCTCACAGATGCCTCCTGTTTCACAAGCTTGTGTTCCTTCTGGGGCTTCAAATTAAGTAAAATTAAAAATGGGTACCTTGAAAATGTGGACTTTTAGGACCGAATCCCACATATGTGCAGGTTCTAGATTATTTGGAAGTTTTGTAAGTTTCCACAAATTGAACTCAGGAAAACTGAAATTCTAAAAAAGAAAAAGAGCCACAGTCATCATACCTAGTTGATTTTAGTTTATCTAAGGAGTGTCAGTAAGCCGCCTGGGAAAGCCAAGGGAAATCATCAAAACAATTAAAAAATGAAAGTTAGAATATTTCGGACACCCACAAAAACACAGCATACTCCATTTAATCCTCCAGGGAAAGATATACCACTTTACAATGCCTTGGTAAGGCCACACTTGGAATACTGCATCCAGTTTTGGTCACCGCGATGTAAAAAAGATGTTGAGACTCTAGAAAGAGTACAGAGAAGAGCAACAAAGATGATTAGGGGACTGGAGGCCAAAACATATCAGGAACGGTTGCTAGAATTGGGTATGTCTAGTGTAATGAAGAGAAGGACGAGGGGGGACATGATAGCAGAGTTCCAATATCTCAGGGGCTGCCCCAAAGAAGAGGCAGTCAAGCTATTCTCCAAAGCGCCTGAAGACAGGACAAGAAGCAACGGGTGGAAACTAATCAAGGAGAGAAGCAACCTAGAACTAAGGAGAAACTTCCTGACAGTTAGAACAATTAACCAGTGGAACAATCTGCCTCCAGAAGCGGTGAATGCTCCAACACTGGAAGTTTTTAAGAAGAGACTGGACAGCCATTTGTCTGAAATGGTATAGGGTTTCCTGCCTGAGCAG
>NW_015434334.1:0-1075 GCF_001527695.2 Protobothrops mucrosquamatus | reverse complement strand
CGTGGTAGTTCTTTGTTACTTTTTATAAGCTGCAAGTCAATATAACTGGAAGCCTGCTGATTCATTTTGAAGACAATTTCTGTATAAGTGGATTGCGACTTAGAAGTAATTTTCAGATGAAACAACACTCATCTTAAATGAGACAACTATCACCCGTTAGTTGTTTATTTTATTGTAAAATTTTTAGGTACCCATCTTACTGCATGGTAACTCTGAGCAGCTTATACTATTAAAAGACAGAAAAGATCAGCATACTACAGATACCTCAACCCAGTGATTTCATGTAGATATTAAAAAGAAGTAGCAAATACCAAGAGTACCAAGCCCTGTGACACACCAAAAGGTAACTGCAGAGGACTGAACCTCACTTTCTATTAACACCTTTCCCTGGAGAAAGGAGCGAACCAGCACAAAACTGTGCCACCCAGCCTCAGCCCCCACAGCCGACCCAAAAGGATTCCATGGTTGATGGTACCGAAAGTTGCTGAGTTCAAGGAGAACTAGGATGATTGCATTACCCCCATCCTGCTCTCGCCAAAGATCATTCACAAGTGTGACCAATGCTGTTTCCATTCCATAACTGGGCCTGAATCCTGACTGAAAGGGATCCAGATAATCTATTTTATCCAAGGCCCTCAGAAGCTGCTAGGCCACCACCTTTTCCACAATCTTCACCAAAAAGGAGAGGTTGGAAAGTGGATGAAAGTTGTCCAAGCTGGTAGGTCAAACCATTCCCAGGTAACCAGGCAAGACCTCTCCCCAGCATGTCATATGGACTTTCTCCACACATGAGATGCAACTGGGAATGATTCCAAGCAATTTTACCCATCAGGTGTTGAACATATTCTACTGTACAGCCCTGAAGATAATCATCTGTGCATCTCTGTCCCAGGAGGGACTGGCTGATCCAGTACAGGGCTGACAGGTGACATTCTGGGGATGCAATAAGGGCAGAGAGGTAAAAGTTGTTTCGCCAGTCTTACTGCTACAAGGTAGACCTTAATAGCAGCTCTAAGTCATGTCTGGTGGGAGTAATCCTTTGTTTTCCTCCAGCAGCACTCTTAGCATCTCTTAA
>NW_015434333.1:0-1075 GCF_001527695.2 Protobothrops mucrosquamatus | reverse complement strand
GGGTCATAGTTCCCTCACGCTGGCTGAGGAATTCTGGGAGTTGAAGTCCACCAGTCATAAAAGGGTCATAGTTCCCTCACGCTGGCTGAGGAATTCTGGGAGTTGAAGTCCACGAGTCATGAGGGGGCCATAGTTCCCCCATGCTGGCTCAGGAATTCTGGGAGTTGAAGTCCACCAGTCATAAAAGAGCCAAGGTTGCCTACCCCTGGTGTAGGCCTTACTTTCGGGGAAACACGGTAGCAGTAAGCAGCAAGATTCCCCTTCTGCCTGAAGGCTGAATCATTGCAACTGGATTACAGACAGTCCTCGACTTACAACCGCTCATTTAGCGACGGTACGAAGTGGCAACGGCACTGAAAAAAGTGACAGAGGCCCGTTTTTCACACTTCCCAGGCTCACGTGATTTACGTTTGGCAACTGACTCGCATTTATGACGGTTGCAGTGTCCCGGGGTCACGTGATCCACTTTTGCGACCTTGCAAAGTCAAGGGGGGGAGCCACTTAACGACCGTGTTATTAACCCCCGCAGTGATTCACTTCACAACTGGGGCAAGAAAAGTCAAACAATGGGGCAAAGCTCACTTAATGAATTTCTCACTTAGCAACATAAAATTTTGGGCTCAGTTGTGGCCGTTAAGTCGAGGACTGCCTGTAATTTGTTGTTGTCGTTAGTCTGAGAGACACTTCGCTGCCCATCCAGGCAGCTTCCCAGTCAGAGCAAGGCAGAGAGTCGTGGGAACGTACCGACTCCTGCCACACCAACCTCAGGGGATTTCCTGCCCCAAGGCACACACATAACACACGTACACAACTCCCCAGGACCGTGCAGCCACACCTTTGCCATTCCAGGTGCTTCAGAGGGGCCAATTCCAAGCGGATTTGTTTCCAGGTGAAGGTGAGATTCAGAGACGTCACCACTTACCTCCTTCGTTTCTTCGGGATCTGAATGATCCACAGTGACAAACAGGTCGTTCTGCAAATATTTCAGAGCGCTGAGGGGATCCGTCTGGGCTTTCTCCTCAAACCTGTGGAGACACACAAGGCCAGGATGAGAACTTAAGAGTCATGAGACTAT
>NW_015434332.1:0-1075 GCF_001527695.2 Protobothrops mucrosquamatus | reverse complement strand
CAGCCACCCACTGATGGTTAGCCACCCTGACGAAGCCGGCAGGAGGCCGGCGAAAGCTAGGTGCTTTTAATTGTAAATAAACTTGTTATAGTTTTTTATCTCCTGGTGGTCTCACGGTTGTGATTCTTCAGATATGAATTTACCCAGGAGTCAACCTCCAGCTTTTAAAATTTTTAGAGTTTTAAATATATATATATATATATACACATACTATATACATATTACTTATTAGAGCTATACATATTCTCTTCTCTTGGTAAGGCTGAAGTCCTGCCTGAGCAGGGGGTTTGACTAGATGACCTCCAGGGTCCCTTCCAACATTATTATTATTATTGTTATTGTTATTGTTGTTGTTTTGTTGTTTTGTTGTTGTTACTGCTGCTGCTGCTGCTGTTGTTGTTGTTGTTGTTGTTGTTATTATTATTATTATTATTATTATTATTATTATTATTATTATTATTATTATTATTATTATTATTATTATTATTATTATTATTATTATCCCAGATCTGGCATGCCTTCCTGTGTGTGTGTAGGGGTGGGGCTTAAAAGCCAGAAGAAAAATATTCTTTATCCAATGGAAGGTGATGCAATAAAGGAAATTGAACGGGCGTGTTAAATGTGGTTGGCAGGCATGGAATATCTTTATTGTCACTGTGCAACTCACAACAAGATTAACCACCACGATGTAAAAAAGATGTTGAGGAAATTCCTCATTTTCAGGTTGGCTCTGGAAATAACGTCCCCTTTTACCAGTATCATGACCTAACTGGGCTGTTAGGGAGATCAGGGGTCCTTGGTGCTGTGTGAGCTGGCTTGTTTTCTAGCAGATGTTTCGTTACCCAAACTAGGTAACAGTATGTATGCTAGTGATGTTAGCTAGTTTGGGTTAGGAAACATCTGCCAAGAAAACAAGCCAGCTCACAGAGCACCAAGGACCCCACAATCCTCCTCCTCCTCCTGCTTTCCTTCCTCCAGTTCAGCCTCCTTTCTCCCACTCCCTTCTAGCACTGATAATGTTACCTAGTTGGGTCATGAAATGTCTGCAAGAAAACAAGCAAGCTCAGAGAGCACC
>NW_015434331.1:0-1075 GCF_001527695.2 Protobothrops mucrosquamatus | reverse complement strand
AGGCGACCCTGCCCGAGCAAGAAGCGGCAGAGAATTCCATACATTTACTTTTATAGCCCCTCCCAAATTTTACTTGCATTCCTGTTCTCTAAAGGGGCGGTCCTAGGGTTTGATGAGGGCGTGGCCAGGTTTGGGTGGGGGCGTGGCCAGGGGAGGGAGGTGAGTTCCACCACCTTTTCTCTGAGAAAAAAAGCCCTGGTTATGACTGTTGCACTATCCCCATGGTTGCGTGATCAGAATGTGGATGGTTGGCAATTAGCATGTATAGTATTTATGACAATTGCAGTATCCCAGGATCATGTGATTACCTTTTGCAATCCTCTAACAAGCAAAGTCAATTGGGAAGCCAGATTCGTTTAATAACCATGTTACTAACTTAACAATTGCATTGATTCACTTAATAGCTATGGCAAGAAATGTCGTAAAATGGGGAAAAATTACTTAACTGTCTTGCTTAGCAATGGAAATTTTGGATTTACTTCTGGTCGTACGTCAAAGACTACCTGTATTACTTTATATTGTTGGCTACAGTGACAGAATCTGAAAACCTATCAGAATTTCTCCCTATCTCATTTTATACCAGTCAAAATCAAATCAGGTTATTGATGAGTTTGTTTCTCACGCTTTCTACCTTCTCAGGACTCAGTTTTTGTTTCTCCCCCTTCTTTTTCCAAAGTTCTGTTTTATATTCCTTTACAAGTGAAAATATGAACGTTCCAGTAAAATGTAAAGTAATCTGACCAAATATGCAAATAATCTCGGAAGTCTTCAAAGAAATGCTAAATCCTTCGGGAACTGTGCTATAAGGACTGGTATTTCATTTATGGAAATCTTTAGAACAAATCATTCTTTCAAGTGATTTTCACAGCTTTATTCGAAATGTCTCATTTACTTATGGTGATGGAAGATATGAAAGTACAATTCCAATTACTGCTAATAGAATTATTAGAAGGTCTTAGATATATATTAATGGTTCAGGGTGTTTAAACTGGATGGTGTCAAAATGATTCTAAATACCAATAATACCAGAAAGATTCAACTACTGACTTTTGATACTGGAAATATGACAGAAAAC
>NW_015434330.1:0-1075 GCF_001527695.2 Protobothrops mucrosquamatus | reverse complement strand
GTATGAATAAGGGAATCTGAGGGACAAATGCTAAAAAATGAAGAGGCAGATTCCTGAATCTTGGCAGGCTCTAAATTCTTCTCGCCCTTTCCCGGCATTTGGACAGGCAAAGTTGACCAAGCAGCCTTTGCCTTTTGAACAGGACACATTTCTAGCCCGCTGAACTGATTTCCAAGAAGAAATTTGGCAGGGTGGCACGATACACCACGCAGGGCATCACGGCAGACTTGTAAGGAGCAGTTTCATAGATACCCCCTGGCTTCATTTGGGGGGGCTGCCGTTTCCTGGGGGGCAGCAGGAGATACTTGGGGTCAAAAGACAACAGTGCCACAACTGTGATGTTTTCCTGCTTTACAGATCTGGGTTTTTTTGGTTTTTTTTTTGTTTTTAGGAAAAAGCAAACAAACAAGTCAATTTCCTAGAGGGTTGTTGTTGTTGTTACTTCTCCCTGGATAGTTTAGTCTAGAGGGTTTTTTCCCTGCCAAAAAGGGATTTTTTTTAAAACCATAAGGAGATAGGAAGAAGAAACAATTGGAGAATATTATCATTGTGCAGAAAACCCGTTCCCTGCAAAAATGAAATGGGCTGTTTCATCTCTCTCTCTTTCTCTTTCTCTCTCTCTCTCTCTCTCTCTCTCTCTCACACACACACACACACACACAGAGAGAGAGAGAGAGCGCAACCCTCTTCTCCTGAGGGTATGAATTAAAGTTACCCTGATTGAGATATTTCATGGGAAATCCAAACCAGCTTCAGAGGAAGAAAAAAGAAGAAAATTTACCCTTTTTTCTACATGAGGTGGTTGCACCCTGTGATATTCATCATCCTCAGCAATCTTTATGGGCTACAAAATATCACATTTGGCTACAAACTCAATCCTTTTGTGCTCCAGCAGGCCTCTTAACCCTAACTCTAATCCTAACCCTAACCCTTCCCTTCCCCTGTCTCTCTCCCTTCCCTTCCCGTCTCTCTCCCTTCCCTTCCTTTCCTGTCTCTCTCTCCCTTCCTTTCCTTTCCCTTCCCGTTTCTCTCCCTTCCCTTCCCTTCCTGTCTCTTTCTCTCTCCCTTCCCTTCC
>NW_015434329.1:0-1075 GCF_001527695.2 Protobothrops mucrosquamatus | reverse complement strand
ATCATTGCACATCTGTTAGATATATTCCCAAATATTTAACTTTCCTAACTATTTGAAAATCCATTTTTTTACAATTGTTCTTTTTGCTTAGATGTAAGGTTTTTAACTATAACTTTTGTTTTTTCTCTATTTATCTTCAATCCTGCTACTTCTCCAAATAACTAAATCCTTTTCAATAGTTTAGGGAAGACATGTTAAATTCACAACGTCACGCTACGTTGTGCGACGTATCGGGATTGTTTTGCCATTGCCGGCAATGGGGCGGGCACAATTTTTGGATGACATGTCCGGCCTCGGGCTGGCAGTTTGACACCCCTGTTTAGGGGTTGTCTCCAATGTTGTTTTTTTTTGGTCTTTTTATAGCTTCCATCAGTTCCATCATTGTTATTTTTTCGTTCAGCATGTTTTTAATATTTTTTGGAATTTTTGGTACATTGGCTTTTTCCATATATTGTGTTATTTTTTCCAGAGATATTTTTTTTCTATGTCATATAGTTTTTCATAATATTCTTTAACTATTTTTTTATTGCCTCATTTTGGAGTTGCACATCTCCCTTCTTATGTTGTAATTTATTTATCAACTTTTTTTCTCTCTCTTTTTTCAATTTGTAAGCCAGCCATCTTCCTGGTTTATTTGCATTTTCGGGAAAAAAATGTGTTGCTCTTTTCATTTGTTGAGCGAATTCTTCTGACTATTAGGTTTAGTTTATGTTTAATTATCTCCATTTGTCTTTTAAGAGTTGTTGTGTGGATCTTTTTGAAATTCTAGCTTCAATTTTTTAAACTCTTCCCTTTGCGTTGTACACTGTGCCTTTTTCTCTTTATTCTTTTCAGCCGTATAAGTTATAGCTAGTCCTCTGAAGTATGCTTTGGCTCCATCCCATATGTACTGGAGTGAAGTGTCTTCTTTTTTATTTTCTTTGAAAAAGAATTCCATTTCCTTTACTGCTATTTCTGAAATTCTTTCTCTTTTAATAAGAGTTGATTCAATGTCCACCTTGATTTCTTCTTTAGTCCTGTCCAACTCAGCTTTATTGGATTATGGTCGGCTCAAATATATGAGTTCTATCTCAAC
>NW_015434328.1:0-1075 GCF_001527695.2 Protobothrops mucrosquamatus | reverse complement strand
AGGAGGAATTTCCCGACAGGGAGAACAATTATCCAGGGGAACAGCTTGCCACCAGAAGCGGTGAATGCTCCAACACTGGAAGTTTGTAAGATTGGACAGCCATTTGTCTGAAATGGTAGAGGGTTTCCTGCCTGAGCAGGGGGTTGGACTAGATGACCTCCGAGGTCCCTTCTATTCTATTCTATTCTATTCTATTCTAGTCTAGTCTAGTCTAGTCTAGTCTAGTCTATTCCAGTCTTTTACAATGTAGACTTATAGGACTGGAAGGGACCTTGGAGGTCTTCTAGTCCAACCCCCTGCTCAAGCAGGAGAGCCTATGCCATTTCAGACAAGTGGGTCTCAGGTCTCGAGTGTTGGAGTACCCACAAACCCTGATGCCTGCCGCACCACACAATCGCTTGCACAAAGGAGGCCAGATTGTGCAAGGCCCCAATTTGGATGGCTCGCACCCTCCTCTCCCTCCGGTTCCCCTAAGACCCTTTGAAGGCAGCCTCTGAGTAGGCCCAACTCCAGGGAGCAACAGGACGGGCTGAGTCAGACCTAACTCTGTGGGGAAAGTCCACAGAAAATAGGGAACTCACAACTCCACCGGTGTGAGGTGGGAAGCCCATAAACAACAGGAACCTATGACAATTAGCAGAACCTGGAAATCGAAAATGGGAACTCTTGAAACCGGGTCTCACGGTATCACCTGGCTTTATTATGTATATATTTTTGTTCCACTGATTTATATGCCGCCTTTATGATTTTAATCAATCATTCCAGGCGACGGATACGTGCCCTACTCCTTCCTCCTCCTTCCCCCCCCCACTACAACGACCCTGTGAGGTGGGTTGGGCTAGAGAGAGAAGGACTGGCCCAAAGTCACTCAGCTGTCTTTCATGGCTAAGGCGGGACTAGAACTCCCAGTCTCCTGGTGATTGGCCCAAAGTCACTCAGCTGTCTTTCATTGCTAAGGCGGGACTAGAACTCCCAGTCTCCTGGTGATTGGCCCAAAGTCACTCAGCTGTCTTTCATGGCTAAGGCGGGACTAGAACTCCCAGTCTCCTGGTGATTGGCCCAAAGTTACCCAGCT
>NW_015434327.1:0-1075 GCF_001527695.2 Protobothrops mucrosquamatus | reverse complement strand
CCTTATATCTCCCTCCCTCCCTGTACCTCTCCCTCCCCCATATCTCTCTCCCTCCCTCCGTCTCTCTCTTTCTCCCTCCCTCCCTCCGTACCTCTCTCTCTGCATACCTCTCTTCCTTTCTCCCTCCCTCCCTCTTTCTCTCTCTCCCCCTCCAGGTGTGTGTGTCTGTGTGTGTGGGGGGGTTCTCTCTCTCTCTCCCTCCCTCTCTTTCTCTCTCTCTCTCCCTCTGTACCTCTCCCTCCCTCCGTATATCTCCCTCTCCCGCTCTCTGTACCTCTCCCTGCCCCATATCTCCCTCCCTCCATCTCTCTTTCTCTCTCTCCCTCCCTCCGTACCTCTCTCTCCATACCTCTCCCTCTCTCCCTCCGTACCTCTCCCTCCCTCCGTCTCTTTCTCTCTCCCTCTCCCACTCTCTCTGTACCTCTCCCTCCCCCGTATCTCTCTCTCCTTCCCTCCGTACCCCTCCCTCTCTCTCACACACACACACCTGCATTCACACGACCACGGAGCCTGCAACCGTGTCAGCTTCTTTCAACCGCGAAAGCGAAGGCAGAAGCCAGTCCAGATCTAGCCGACGGACGGGCGAGGGCGCCGGGGGTCTCCGGGGAAAAGGGGGGGGGCGTCCCGGCCCCTGTCGGCCTCAGCTCGTCTGCCCAGACCCCGGAGAATCCAAGGGGAGGGGGGCGGCGCGGGGAAGAGCCAGGGGGTCCGCGTCCCGCTCTCCCCCCCCCCCGCCACTATCTCATTAAGGGTCCGACCCGGCCGGGGTCACCCGCCCCCCTGCCCCCCCCCGCCGGCCGCGATCAAGCTTCATTAGTGCCGCTGCGCTGCGTTGCTTTGGAAAGCCCGGGCGGGGGGCGGTAGAGGGGGGGGGGGTTTCGAGGAAACGGGGAGGGGTCTTCAGTTGAGTTCACAAGACCCGCCGATCCGGGTCTGGGAAGCTTTTTAGGCTCTAAATTTGGGGGGTGGTCGTCGGAAAGCTTTCTCTTTCGGGCTGGTTTGTGGGTCAAAGAGGCGACCCCGAAAAGGGGCGCGTGTCTCCCCGAAGGCGACCCCCGCCCCGGGAAGGCAGGAA
>NW_015434326.1:0-1075 GCF_001527695.2 Protobothrops mucrosquamatus | reverse complement strand
ATCCTCAAGATATGCAAAGTTCTTTATTGATGGTGGGACACTCAAGGCTCCAGTTTGGTGTTAGAATCTAAGTACAAGATCTGATGTTACAGCCTAAACTGGTTCCTGTTTGGTGCTTCATCCTGCTTATCTTCTAATAACATTTCATGTAATAAGAACATGGGAATCACTTAAGTCACCTATAATGGAAAAGATCCAAGTGCTATGTACCCCATCAAAAGCAGGCACAACGTCCTCCTGGAAAGTGCAGAATGGGGGGCCGTGGAAGGACACCTTCTCCCTAACTCCACAACTGGCCACTCTCAATTGGCAACAGGTGAGATAGGCAACTGTGTAAATTGATGCAACAAATAGTAATAAATATTATATATATGAGCTCATGCTCCCCTTTCCTTAGAGGGTGGGTTTATTGAGATAGAGATGAAATGTCATTCCTGCATTAGAAATCAATTGAAAACCACCTTATCTGGCTTATATATTTATTTGAGTGGGGTTTTGCTTTGAACTCAAGGGTTTTAAAGACAGAACAACACCAAGAATTGAGAATGGAAGGCACAGTGGGCACATGAAGAATAAATATGGGTGCAATTTTACTGAAGACCAATTTTACTCAAGGCTTTGCCTTCCACTGAAAAGTGTAATATTTTTCCCCTCAAATCCTGTTAGGTCTGATTACAGAATGGGAAATTCAGATGATTTGGGTAAAGACATGACCATAGCACATATCATTACCACATCACCATTTTTTTGAGAGGAGGGGAAGTTGGCTGCCATTTGTATATTTTCAACTTGTTTTGTTAAATAAATTTTTCAGTTCACTGAGTTCGCTGTTCCTAGAGGCTGTATTAATATTACTTCCACATGACTTGCCTTCGCAGAATTCTGAGGATCCAGTGGCAGGATAAGATACCAGATACAGATGTCCTCTCCAGAGCAGGCCTATCATCAGTTTACACTCTGTTGATGAAAGCCCAGATGCGCTGGGCAGGCCACGTTGTAAGGATGCCAGACCATCGCATCCCTAAACAGCTCTTCTATGGTGAGCTGTCTCAAGGAAAGCGATCGCACGGGGGAC
>NW_015434325.1:0-1075 GCF_001527695.2 Protobothrops mucrosquamatus | reverse complement strand
ATCCCAATCTCCCCTCCCAGCACCAACTGATTCTAAAAGCATAGAGAAAATGGCTGCATTTTCATCTGTTGTCAAAGCAAGAACATCCGATGTTAGCAGCGTTGAGAGCAAGATCTCTTTTGTATTGAGTTCAACCCTTTATCTTGTTTCAGTCTTTTGAAGGTTGGGCTGTTTTATCTTTGAAAAATCTTGATATTGGAGTGGCTTTCCTCCCATCAACCATGCTTCAAGCCAGCTAAATTCTTCCACCTTTGGAAAAACAAATAATCTTGGTTTGATCCTTCAGAACAACCTTTGCTTGCTTGTGTTTTTAATACAAGTAGGAAGCATTTTGAAAAAGGGGCCATGTTGCTTTGACTGCTGTATTGAAACATACTCACATCTTAAAGACTTTGAACTGCTTCAGGAGAACCTGACTTTGATTCAAAACTGAGGTCCAAAAATTCGACAGTGGAAGTTCAATAATTTCTATCTTGAAGTCCTTTTTCATGATTTGATGGAACATCCTGCCCTAGCTTTGTAGGAACACACTTGTTAGAAGTAAGTCTTCATCCTGGTTCATCCAAGCCGGGAATATTATCATTATTATTATTATTATTATTAAATAAGCAACATGGCGACTGCTTTGGGAAGATGGTTATAGTTTATTGCAGAAGCAGAGAGATGGCTCTTCAGGAAAGAGCAGAGAAGAAAAGAGAGCGAGCACATGGCCAGTAGCTGTTTTTATACCCTCCCTAGCTTTTTGTTTGGAAGTTTTCCTGTTCCTGTGGCATGAACTTTGAGGATATTTCCTGTGTCACGTATTCTGACCTGAGCCCAGGTGTGCCTCTCTGGTATACTTGATGGTAATGGTTAGTCCCATTATGTCCCAAAAGCCATCTCCTGTTTCCCTGGTGATGGGGCTAATGACTCTTAAGAGCTTCCTTTGTCTTGAGATCCCTGGCTCCAAACTTCCTGATGGTTCCACATCTGCATTTCTATAGGACTGGCTCCTGCTTGGGACAAAGAGATGATGCCAGGTTTGGTTTCTGCTTTTCAAAAAATGCTTTTAAAAATCCTTTTGGTGAAAAATATT
>NW_015434324.1:0-1075 GCF_001527695.2 Protobothrops mucrosquamatus | reverse complement strand
TTTGTTTGTTTGTTTGTTTGTTTGTTTGTTTGTTTGTTTGTATTAATCCATGTTCGTTTCGATAATTTTGATTTTAATTTTTCTATGGTAAACCTGCAAAAAAGCAGCATGGGGACCTAGAGGTAAAGCTCTCACCTCACAATCAAGAGGCTGTGAATTCAATCCTAAATAGAGGCAGATATTTTTCTCTCTGGGCAAAATGAGGAAATATTTACTGCAAACCCCACATAGGCATCAAGAAGGGCATCCGGCCAATAAACGCTCAGCTCCATTCAGTCAGACCGAATCCACCCTGATGCAAGGGATTACGCCAGTTGCGCCCCTTTCTGGATCGTGACGCTCTACGCACGGTCACTCAAGCCCTCGTTGTTTCCCGCCTGGACTATTGCAACGCTCTCTACATGGGGCTCCCCTTGAGGTGAACCTGGAGGCTCCAGCTAGTTCAGAATGCGGCCACGCGGGGGATCCTGGGGGCCTCTAGATACGCCCATGTAACACCTCTCCTGCGCGAGTTGCACTGGCTGCCTGTGGCCTTCCGGGTGCGCTTCAAGGTGTTAGTAACAACTTTTAAAGCGCTCCATGGCAATGGACCTAGGTATTTGCAAGACCGCCTCCTACCAAACACCTCCCTTCGACCAGTCCGCTCCCACAGAGAGGGCCTCCTTAGGGTGCCGTCAGCCAGACAATGCCGGCTGGCGACCCCCAGGGGGAGAGCCTTCTCTGTGGCAGCTCCTGCCCTCTGGAATGACCTGCCCCCCGACCTACGTACAGTTGCGGACCTGCGCCTTTTTCGCCGAGCCCTGAAGGCCCATCTATTCCATGCGGCCGGCCTGGCGTAGTTTGATTATGTTTTAGTGGGGGTTTTGTATAGGGTATTTTTAGAGCAGGCCTGTTATTTAATTTGATTTTAGAACAGAAACTTGTGTATATTTATCGTGGTTTTTATTATCGCCTGTTCACCGCCCTGAGTCCCGTAAGGGAGATAGGGCGGTATATAAATTCAATAAATAATAATAATAATAATAATAATAATAATAATAATAATAATAATAATAATAATAATAATAATAATAAT
>NW_015434323.1:0-1075 GCF_001527695.2 Protobothrops mucrosquamatus | reverse complement strand
ATATTTCCGATGGTCTTAGGAACCGAGACACCGCTACTCTATCCGGCCGCTGGCGGCCTCCTCCTCCTCTGGCTCCTCTGCCTCCAGGCGCCCTTCTCCTCCGACAGCGCATAATCCTGCTGCCGCAGCACCATCACGCACGCCCCCGACACTGCCCCGGGCTGGCTCAGCTGCATGGGCGGCCAGGCCGAGCCAAGCCGAGTCTGGGCCGCTGTTGGCGCTGCCACTGCTCCACTGCTGCTGCTGCCGCTGCTGGCTGAGCTGAGCTGCGGCGCCGAGCCGGTTCCCACGCCTCCTGGTTGCCCGTCCGCGCTCCGCCCCGTCCGCGATCTGCGCCACCCCGGAGCCTCCCCCACGCCGCCCAGCCCACCTCCCTCACCGTCAGAGGCTGCCTCGGCCCTCTGGCACCCAGCGCGGCCCTGGGGCTGGTGGGCATGAGCGGCTCTTTCCTGGCTCGCCAGGCTCCGGGCCTCAGAAGCGGCCAGGCGGCGGGGAAGCGGCCAGGCGGCCAAGCAGCCAGGCGGCGGGGAAGAGGGCGAGGCAGCGGCAATGCCCACATGTGCGTTGGAGGCCAGCCGGCCGGGCCGGGAGGGAAGAAGCGGTGCCTTCTGAGCGGGAGCTGGTGCTCTGGTTGCGCCCCTCTTGCGTGCGACGAGTCGGGGAAGGGTCGTGGCGATGAAGGGCTGCGCGGTGTGGAAAGGGGCTCTCGCGGCCCCGCCGCTGCGATGGCGCTCAGGAGGCTGGAGGGCCGGCAGGTCCCGGGGGGGCGGCTGGGAGAGGGCAAGAGGTGCTGGGATGAGGATGGGGGGCTCTCTCAATCTCTCTCTCCTTCCTTCTTTCCTTCCTTCCTTCCCCCTTCAATCTCATTCCTCTCCATCTCCTTCCTTTCCCCTTCAATCTTCCTTCCTTCCTTTCCCCTTCAATCTCCTTCCTTCTCCATCTCCTTCCTTTCCACTTCAATCTTCCTTCCTTCCTTCCTTCCTTCCATCTCCATCCCTTCCCCTTCAATCTCTCTCTCCTTCATTCCTTCCTTCCTCCTTCAATCTCCTTCCTTCTCCATCTCCTTCCTTTCCCC
>NW_015434322.1:0-1075 GCF_001527695.2 Protobothrops mucrosquamatus | reverse complement strand
AGATCATTTTGCCACTGGCCAGAGACAAAAATTAGATCCAGTGTGTGTCCTCCCGTGTGAGTGGGGGCATGCACTAATTGGGTCAAGTCCAAGGCCGTCATGGAAGCCAAGAACTCCTGAGCTGCCGCCGACGTTTCGCCCACTGATGGCAGATTGAAATCCCCCATGACTATAAGTCTGGGGGTCCCAACCGCCACCCCGGCTATTACGTCAGCCAGCTCAGGCAGGGCTGTTGATACATAGCAGGGGGCCAGGTATATAATCAACAGGCCCACTTGTACCCCTTGTCCCCATTTCACAAGGAGGGACTCCACACCCTCTATCTGAGGTACAGTGGTCCCCCTCGGACATAGGCTCTCCCTTATAATGACCGCTACCCCACCGCCCCTACCCCGGGTCCTTGGCTGATGAAATACCTGGAAACCCGGCGGGTAGATGTCCACGAGGGGTACACCCCCTTCCGTGCCCAGTCAGGTCTCGGTGATATCTGCCAGGTCCGCACCCCCCTCTTGAATGAGATCTTGGATGAGGGAGGCCTTGTTCACCACGGACCTGGCATTGCATAGCATCAGCCGGTGATCCTGGGCCCGAGGGTCTAAGATCCCTGGGGGCCGAGTAGAGTCCTGAGGATAAGATAGGATAGGATAGGATAGGATAGGATAGGATAGGATAGGATAGAAAATAATAATGGAATGGAATAGAATAGAATAGAATAGAATAGAATAATAGAATAGAATAGAATAGAATAGAATAGAATAGAATAGAATAGAATAGAATAGAACAGAACAGAATAGAATAGAATAGAATAGAGCTGGAAGGGACCTTGGAGGTCTTCTAATCCAGCTCCCTGCTCAAGCAGGAGAACCTATATACCATCTCAGACAAGAGACTGTCTAGAGCCTCTTAAAAATCTCCAGTGTTGGAGTGCCCACGATTTCTGGTATCAACTTCTGTTCCACTGGTTAATTGTCCTCTCTGTCAGGAAGTTTTTTCTTAATTCCAGGTTGCTTCTCTCCTTGATTAGTTTCCAACCATTGTTTCTTGTCTTGCTCTCTGGCACTTTGGTGAATAACGT
>NW_015434321.1:0-1075 GCF_001527695.2 Protobothrops mucrosquamatus | reverse complement strand
CAGGTATGGGAGTGGTTACATCTCAGGAGGAGGGGAACATTTCCTTACTACCATATACGGTCTTTTTTGTGCCCTTTAGGAAATGAGGAAGTCACCTTAGGCATACGTGACCTAGCTGTTGGTCACGTAGGCTAGCTTTTGTTTGAGAAAGTACTTAGCAATAAGCATTGATACATTGTATAGAATATTGCAACACTGGGGTCCCCCTGCTGTTACTGGTGGGGGTGCTGGCCCAGAACCCTGGAAGCGAAGAGGGGAAGAAACTTCCTGGTAAGGAGAGGGGGCTCAGTGGGGGGGGAGGAGGAGGAGGGGGGCTGGGATGCTGTTGGGGGAAAAATCACGTGACTTTGAGGAAGGGGTCAAGGGCAAGAGATGCAGCATCCTGCGGGAGTCTCAAACTTCATGGGGGGTGTCTCCGCTTTCTGCCCCCAATTCCCCCCCCAGCAGTATAGACTGTGAACCGCCTGTTCCTTGAATGTCACTAAAGTGGGGAGGGGGGATTGTGGGAAGGCAACTTCCAACCCAGTCATGGGGGATGGGGAGCACGACTGTCCCAGTCGCCCCCCTCCCCACATCCCGATGGCTGGGTTGGAGACGGAACTTCGGGGCCCTGAATTAGACCCACATCTGGACTCCCCAAAGTTTGTTGCATTAAAAGAGGGTGAACCCCCCAAGAAGTCATGTCATGGCTGAGAGCGATGGACCCTGGACCCCGTCATAATGGCCTTCCTCCTCCTCCTCCTCCTCCTCCTCCTCCTCCTCCTCCTCCTCGCAGTCCATTTCTTGTACCAGGAGAAGACCGACTGTTTTTTCCTTGAGGGGACACAGCAGGTGCGTTACCTGGACAGGTACTTCTACGATCGGCAGGAGTTTGTTCGCTTCGACAGCCGCCTCGGGAGACACATGGCCGTCACGGAGCTGGGGCAGCTGGAGGCCAAGGAGTGGAACGCCAACAAGCTCATTCTGATGATGAAGAGGGCCGAAGTGGATCGCTTCTGTGGGCACAACTACGAGGTGGCCAAGATGGGGCTCGTGGTTGGCCGGAGAGGTGAGTCTGGGAGGGAGGGGCTTCCTG
>NW_015434320.1:0-1075 GCF_001527695.2 Protobothrops mucrosquamatus | reverse complement strand
CACCTCATTCTCTGTCGTCCCCTTCTTCTATTGCCCTCAATCTTTCCCAGCATTAGGCTCTTCTCCAGTGAGTCCTTCCTTCTCATTAGGTGGCCAAAGTACTTGAGTTTCAACTTCAGGATCTGGCCTTCTAAAGAGCAGTCAGGGTTGATCTCCTCTAGGACTGACCGGTTTGATCACCTTGCAGTCCAGGGGACTCACAGGAGTCTTCTCCAGCACCAGAGTTCAAAGGCCTCAATTCTTTTGCGCTCAGCCTTTCTTATGGTCCAACTTTCACAGCCATACATTGCAACTGGGAAAACCATGGCCTTGACTATATGCACTTTTGTTGGCAGGGTGATGTCTCTGCTTTTTAGTATGCTGTCTAGATTTGCCATAGATTTCCTACAATTCAATTCCATAAGTCCCAGCTAAGCTGACCTACTAAGAATTAGAAGAGTTATAGATCAAAGGATTCCTTTGTAGATTGATGGGTCTACCAAAATTGTCTGCAATACTGTTGAAAAACTATTACTTAAAATCAATCACATTTAATAATATGCCAATTAATAATAGCAAATTAATACACCACCAACAGATTTTTTTGGAATGAGCAATACATTTTGGCTTTTAATTGAGAAAAATTGCAGATTGAATATTACGAATATGATTTGTACCCCAACACTCAAATGTTTTCCTATCTGAAAACTGTAACATTTCTCTTCATTGTGTTGATGTTGAATGTCTTGGCATGCTAGAAATACATACAATTACTTCTGCTTGTCTGTTGGAGGCTTAAGACATCTTTTATAGTGGTTTACGAATACTTCTGTTCCTCAATTGTACTGGAACATGATGTTACAGATAGAACACAGATTAAAAATAAACAGGTAATGCCCTTGCTGAAATGGCAAAGATTTCAGCTTATTTGAAGAATCACTCAAATGAACAATTTTTATCTATATGGAGAAGATGGATTGTTTATATTCAAAAGAAGCATAGAATAGTGGAATATAATTTAGGTTTTTAATTAACTGGTTTTTTTTTCTTTTTTTCATATATATATTTCACTTATTTATGTAAAATTTACATACCT
>NW_015434319.1:0-1075 GCF_001527695.2 Protobothrops mucrosquamatus | reverse complement strand
AATGTCTTTTCCCAGCAGGCAATTAATGGGTGGGATTCCTGCCACAGAATGTAGAGATGGCTCTCAATTTGGGTGGTTTTAAGACAAGAAGTATGGTTAGCAATGCCCAGGAGTCAGGATGGCCATGTAACATGCACCCAGAGCTTCCTTTTGGTTTTTGGTGTTATTGTTGACAAACAAACCAATGCTGTTTTACTCTTAATTCTTCCAGCTTTGCTTGGAGCTCCTGGGGATTGAAACATGGAACCTTCAGGCACTTAGCTCCTCTCTCTCTCTCTCCTGTCCTTTTCATATACTTTCGAGTTTTTCTCCACCATCACTCAAACCTGACTTTCTGTTTTCTCCAGAGCTGCTGCTGTGCAGCAACCAGCTCCAGCCCTGTTCATCGGCAGGGCATCCCATCCTGGCCACCGCGTAGCTTAAGCTTGAAAAGAAACCTCCGCCTCCCTCCTTCCCCTGCTAGCCACCCTGCTTGGCCAATCTGGCAGCAGATGGCTGTAGAACAGCTGGCCCTGGAAAAGCCCTTCCTGGGATGGGAAGGTCCAGCTGCGAGCCTTCTGCCTTCTCCTAGGCTCATCTGTTCTCCTGCACAGCTGGAGCCGAAGGCTGACAAGGCTGGAAATTTTAAAGCACAATTTGCTTCTCCGGGCCAAGAGGGATTCCTAGGGAGGAAAATCTATTTTAGTCAGGCAGAATCAATCTTGTGGGATCCCTGGAATACGGGGTTTCAGAAGAGGGAGGGGAAAAATGACCGAACCTTTTGCTGATGGAGAAGACAACTTTCTCTCTTCTTTCTTTCTTTCTTTCTTTCTTTCTTTCTTTCTTTCTTTCTTTCTTTCTTTCTTTCTTTCTTTCTTTCTTCCTTCCTTCCTTCCTTCCTTTCCTTCCTTCCTTCCTTCCTCCCTCCCTCCCTCCCTCCCTCCCCCCTCTCTCCCTCCTCTCTTTCTTTCTTTCTTTCTTTCTTTCTTTCTTCCTTCCTTCCTTCCTTCCTTCCTTCCTTCCTTTCCTTCCTTCCTTCCTTCCTTCCTTCCTTCCTTCCTTCCTCCCTCCCCCCTCTCTCCCCCCTTTCTTTCTT
>NW_015434318.1:0-1075 GCF_001527695.2 Protobothrops mucrosquamatus | reverse complement strand
GAGGTACCTTCTACTTGGAGGACTGCTTTTATAGCTTTAATACCAAAGGAGGGTCAGGATTTGACGCAACCTAAGAATTACAGACCTATATCTTTATTGAATATAGATTACAAGATTTTTTCTAAAGTATTGGCAAATAGATTAATGCAAGTGTTGTGCCAAATGATTCATAGTGATCAATCTGGATTTATAACTGGAAAATACATGAAGTATAATGTAAGACAGATTACCAACTTATTGGAATATTTGGATAGGAATAATCAAATTCCGGCTGCTTTTATATTTTTAGATGCTGAAAAAGCGTTTGATCAATTAGATTGGGTTTTTTTGTTTCAGGTTATAGACAGAATGAATTTTGGGGAAATTTTTTTTTCTGCTCTTAAAACCATTTATCAACAGCAGTCAGCACAGATTATAGTTAATGGGGGGGTAACGGAAGCATTTAAAATTGAAAAAGGAACTAGACAAGGATGTCCTTTATCCCCATTGTTATTTGTGTTAACAATGGAGATTTTGTTAATTAAAATTCGTGAATCTTCTGTAATAACAGGAATTAAGGTTAATAAGATTGATTATAGATTAAGAGCTGAGTTAGTGTTAACACTAACTCAGCCGACAGATTCGGTAACTGAGGTGGTTGAAATTATTGCACAATATGGGAAAGTTTCTGGTTTTAAGGTAAATTCTAATAAGACTAAGATATTATCGAAAAATATGTTTAAGGAGGATAAAGATAAATTAGTTACACTTACAGGTTTTGAAATGGTTAAAAAGGTAAAATATTTGGGGGTTTATATTACAGCCTCTAACACAAAATTGTATAAGAATAATTATGAAGCTTTATGGGCTAAGGTACAAAAGGATTTAAATGATTGTAAAAAATTGCAATTATCTCTGTTGGGAAGAATTTCAGCTGTAAAAATGAATGTTCTTCCTAAATTTCTTTTCTTGTTTCAAATGATTCCTATCTTAAAAAAAGATGCTAACTTGGAGGGATGGCAAAAGGGTATTAACAAATTTATTTGGGCGGGTAAGAAACCAAGAGTTAGGTTTAAGATTATGCAGGATATGAGAG
>NW_015434317.1:0-1075 GCF_001527695.2 Protobothrops mucrosquamatus | reverse complement strand
TTGGTTTGTAATTCAGTTGAATCTATTGAAAGCACCTACCTCTTTACAAAATATATTCTAATTGCAGATGCCAATTAATATAATTGGTTTAGTTTGTTTTCTCAACAAATCTTGCCATATCTACAACAATGTCTACAATTCGAAAAACACTTCTGATATGATTTCATGTAGCAACTTGAACATCTCTGTTATTGGTGTCAGTTGACTTGAATAAGGTTGAAGGTTCCCTTTTGTATATTTAAGCCCATTTCATGCATCAGAGTTCTAATCCCTGTGATATTTTCAACAATATCTTCATGCTGAGAATAACATACATGCGACGGACTCCATCATCTCAGATCAAAAGGTTAGGGCACCTTTTGAATTCGATAATTGATTCTCATTGGGTCACCATTTGTAATTGCACGCTCTTTGTTCTTAATAACTTTATCAAGTGTTCTAGAAAAATTGTAATAAGCATGACATTAACTTGGAAGGAAATTCACTTCTAATGTAAGATAATCTCCCTTCGAAAAGAAAGATTGGACAGAGGAAAATTCTTCACTGTATTGAAGGCACATCTAAAAGTACCTTCCAGGTGGCCACCTACTTCAAGCTTTTTACTATCTGCAGCAAATTTGCAAGAATGTACTCAGTGCTGAGCTGGAGCTTCCTCTGTATCCTGCCGGCATCCCTCCCAGCTCGCTACTGAAAAAGCACAGTGCCAGGATCCAACTGCCACTCCACCCATTCCTCCCGTGCTCTGCTTCAGAACAAAACGGCATCTCCAACTGCCCATTGTGCGGTGAAAGAAGCCAAGACAATCCCTTAAGCAGTGGTGGGATTCAAATATGTGGACAACCAGTTCTCTGTGTGGATGCCACTTTTGGAAATCCATGCCACAGACTACCCCCCACCGACCTGTACGCTCTCACAGAGTGGGTCTCCTCAGGGTGCCGTCAGCCAGACAGTGCCGGCTGGCGACCCCAAGGGGGAGGGCCTTCTCTGTGGGAGCTCCCACCCTCTGGAACGAACTGCCCCCAGAGATCAGGGTGATCCCTGATCTCCCTTCCTTCCGCCGCGCCCTCAAGACGTG
>NW_015434316.1:0-1075 GCF_001527695.2 Protobothrops mucrosquamatus | reverse complement strand
CTATATTCCATTTTCTATTCTATTTTTCTATTCTATATTCTGTTCTGAATGGAAAGGAGCCAGTGTGGACTTCAGCTCCCAGAATTCCTCCGCCAGCTTGGCTGGAGCTTCACACCTGATCCAGCTGCCTGGCTGATGCAATCCTGGGGCAGTTTCATGGCGGCCTCTTTCATCTCCCTCCGGGGTGTGTGTGTGTTTGTGTGTGTTTGTGTGTCTGTCTCTTACTTCGGGGAAATGTCCTTTCTCGGATCAAACAAACCAGGTTCCCTTTGGGTCTGGCCCCAAGAGATCCTGGGCATCAGAGCATCGCAGTGCCGCTTCCCCCCTGGGGTAGGGGGGGCCCTCCCGGCTGCTCCCCAAATTCCCTTAAGGGAGTAAGTAACGAGCAAATGGCACGGTAATTTCAGGCGGGGGGGGGGCTTCTTAATTTTGCCAGGCGGTCTCCAAGCAACCGAGACGGCGGCTGCCGCCGTTCCCTAATAATAATAAAGTTGGAAGGGACCTTGGAGGTCCTCTAGTCCAACCCCCTGCTCAGGCAGGAAACCCTATACACCATTTCGGACAAAGGGCTGTCCAGTCTCTTCTTCAAAACTTCCAGTGTTTTTCAAACTTTGGGGGTCTGGGGAGGGGGGTCAGGAGGGAGGGGACGCCCCTGCGGCTGTCCCCCGGCTGTGGCTGAGGAATTCTGGGAGTTGAAGTCCACCAGTCATGAGGGGAGCCATAGTTCCCCCCTGCTGGCTGAGGAATTCTGGGAGTTGAAGTTCTGGAGTCATGAAGGGGCCATAGTTTCCCCATTCTGGCTGAGGAATTCTGGGAGTTGAAGTCCAGGAGTCATGAAGGGGCCATAGTTCCCCTATGCTGGCTGAGGAATTCTGGGAGTTGAAGTCCACCAGTCATGAGGGGGGCATAGTTCCCCCCACGCTGGCTGAGGAATTCTGGGAGTTGAAGTCCAGGAGTCCTCAAGGGGGCCATAGTTTCCCCATTCTGGCTGAGGAATTCTGGGAGTTGAAGTCCACCAGTCATGAGGGGGCCATAGTTTCCCCATTCTGGCTGAGGAATTCTGGGAGTTGAAGTC
>NW_015434315.1:0-1075 GCF_001527695.2 Protobothrops mucrosquamatus | reverse complement strand
GAACTTGCTGAAGTTTTCAGTGAGAAGAGGGCAGATGAGCTCCCCCCCCCACCGACCCATGGACTGTGCCATTGAATTCAAGCCTGGGGCAAAACTCCCGAAGTCCAGATTATACTCCATGAGCCCAAAGGAGAAGGAGGAAATGGAAAGATTCATAAAGAAAAACCTAGAAAGGGGGTTCATTGAGCCAGCCAAGCCTGAAGGGGCTGCCCCAGTTTTCTTTAGAGAGAAGAAGGACGGCTCTTTACGCTTATGCGTGGATTATAGGGCCCTGAATACAATCAGTGAAAGCAACCTATACCCTCTGCCCCTCATGAAAGACATGTTGTCACACCTCTCGAAAGGGAAAAAAAATTCTAAACTAGATCTAAGGGAAGCTAACTATCGCATGAGAATTAAGGAAGGGGATGAATGGAAGACTGCATTTAACTGCCCCATAGGGTGCTACCAATTCAAAGTCTTGCCATTTGGATTACAAGGGGGGCCTGCAGTATTTATGCAATTAATCAATGACATTCTAAGGGAGCACCTATTTAAGGGGATCCTGATTTACTTAGACGACATTCTTATCTTCACCGAATCAAAAGAGGAACATGTCAACCTAGTCAGAGCAGTTTTAAAGAAACTGCGAGCCGCCCACCTATATGCCAAACTCTCGAAATGCGAATTCCACCAGGAAAGGATAGACTACCTAGGTTATCGCATATCCCCGCAGGGCATTGAAATGGACCCAGAGAAGGTCAGAGCAGTATTAGAATGGGCATCACCCCGTACAAGAAAGCAACTGCAAAGTTTCCTGGGCTTCACAAACTTTTATCGCCAATTCATCCCCTCATTTGCCCAGATAGCCCTGCCCCTCACGAACTTACTAAAAATGAAGGGAGCATCCTCAGTAAAACCTAGCCAGCCACTAACATGGACAATGGAATGCCAAGCGGCATTTGAGAGATTAAAGAGACTTTTTTCTGCCGAACCAGTACTGAGGCACCCAGACATGGATAAGCCCTTCGTAATACAGGCAGATGCAAGTGATGTGGCAGTGGGGGCTGTACTATTACAAGAAAACAATGAAGGG
>NW_015434314.1:0-1075 GCF_001527695.2 Protobothrops mucrosquamatus | reverse complement strand
TGTACTCTTTCTAGAGTCTCAACATCTTTTTTACATCATGGTGACCAAAACTGGATGCAGTATTCCAAGTGTGGCCTTACCAAGGCATTGTAAAGTGGTATTAATACTTCACGTGATCTTGATTCTATCCCTCTGTTAATGCAGCCTAGCACTGTGTTGGCCTTTTTGGCAGCTGCAGCACACTGCTGGCTCATATTTACCGTACTTAGCTTCTGAGCCCAGATAAGATCCGACATATTTCAAAAGCATTAATTCAGTTTCCATGACTCTGACAAATCACAGCTAAACACACTGGGAAAAATCCTTTGATATAATGGGAACATAAATTCCAGATGTTGCTGTCTCATAATAACCAGACATTCTTACCTACCAAAATCTGTTCTTACATCTTTTGTTCCCACCCTTCTTCCAAAAATGTGTGCACTGCTGTCCACTGACAAGAGTTATGAGCAGAACTTTGGATTAAAAACCATCTTGGAGTTTGATTTGCACACGAGAACCATACTGGTTTAGCAAATCATATCTAATTCTATACCAGGGAGAGAAGATGAAAAAACATGTACTTTAGAGTTCTTTCTTGGATTTTTTGGTAGACTGTTGTCTACATATCATTAAGGCTACCAGTTTTGAGTCTCAGAGTCACCGGGTGTTTACCCATCTGAATCACACAACCTTAAAATACTCAAGTTTTCAACAGGCAAACTGACTCTGCTACTATCATATTCTCCTAATGTCAATCTACTTAAAGATTCCTAAGCATTTCAAACAAAGATTTGCCAGAACCATTAACAGGTCTGTTTAAATTTTAAACTAGCTAGATGGAATATATTCTATATGAACTAAGATAAGGTCATTTTTATTACGATAAAACTAAGAAACTCTCTCTTATTCAGATACAGGTGAAGAGAAATGGAGAGAAAATGTCATCTATGTCCTTAGAATGGCTCAGTTCCAAGGAAACCATCAGCAGAGGCAGTCTGATTGATGGCTTTGGCATGCTTCATGTTTTGTTTTATGAGCAGTCTCTTTTAAACAGGCCTGTTGCTTAGCAGTTTCATTACAAAATTTACATTGT
>NW_015434313.1:0-1075 GCF_001527695.2 Protobothrops mucrosquamatus | reverse complement strand
CTTCCTTCCTTCCTTCCTTCCTTCCTTCCTTCCTTCTTTCCTCTCTCTCCCCTTCTCATTTCCTTTCTTCTACTATCTCCCCATCCTTTTTTCCTTCTCCTTCATTCCTGCCCCTCCTCTTTCCCTGCCTTTTCCTGTCCCTCTCTTCTCCTTCTCTTCTGCCTTCTCTCCTTCCTCTCTTTTCCCTTTGCGAACAATCTTTCCCCCCTCCTCACTCTCCCCCTCACCGCCTCCCCCCCCAAGCCCCACTCTCTGCCTCCCTCCCGCCCCTCCCTCTTCAGACTTCCTTTGGACTCAGCAGCTTGTAAGCGGAGGGGAAGGTGCTTTCCCACTGGGAGTTGGCCCAGCTCCCATCTGAAGCCTAGGCCGGTTGCAAGCTGTCAGAGAACAACTGGGGGGGGAGGAGAGTTGTGGGGAGGGGGGAGGAAGAGGGAGAGGGGAGGGACCAAAGCCAGACCCCCTGGCTAAAGTTTCTAATCCAGCTTAAACTCTCCTCCCACACTTTCTTGCGCTCAAGCAAACCTGGATAGGTGTGTTTTTTTGTACTTACTTTATTCCTGCTCAGAGCTAGCTCGGAGGGACGCCCACCTGTTGTTGAGCTGCTCCCCTTTAGGGTTGTGTGCTTTGTGCAAGTGTAGCAAATGGGGTACGGTCCCCACCAGCTTACGCAGCTTGTGCCAATGCAGCTTGTGCAAATTTCAGTGGAATCCGGCAGTCCTGCGAACGATGCTGCTGCGGTGACTCCATCTCCCATGATCCCTCAGGGCCCCTTAAGAATCCTGGGAAATAGAGGCTGGGATCTTGGCCAATGCTTGGTTAGAGAAATCCATGCTAGATCGATTCTAATTAAAAGGATAATTCGGTCAAAGTCGTTTACCCAGAACAACCTTGTTGTGTCTTCTTCTTCTTCTTCTTCTTCTTCTTCTTCTTCTTCTTCTTCTTCTTCTTCTTCTTCTTCTTCTTCTTCTTCTTCTTCTTCTTCTTCTTCTTCTTCTTCTTCTTCTTCTTCTTCTTCTTCTTCTTCTTCTTCTTCTTCTTCTTCTTCTTCTTCTTCTTCTTCTTCTTCTTCTTCTTC
>NW_015434312.1:0-1075 GCF_001527695.2 Protobothrops mucrosquamatus | reverse complement strand
AAAAAGTGGCCTAAAATATTTGGAAATGGTAGGAGAATATTAGATTTTATATAATAGAAATAAATCTGTTATAAAAAGCAAGCAAGATTTCCTGAGAACATTTAATATCTCAGTTCAGCAGGTTCATTAGATACTTGATTTCTACACTGGATGGGAAATTTTCTCATTAAAAATGTTGGGGTGTCAATTTCAATGATAGCAAGACTAGCATGGGGGGGGGGTGGAACCATTAGGACAATGTTTCATAGTAGCACTTTGAGTTCAGTCTAGAAGCTCTCCAATTAAGATGTTCTAATACGCCTTTAAAATAATTTTAATTAACGTTTTATAAAACATGTAAAAATGCACAACAAGGGAAGGAAGGAAGGAAGGAAGGAAGGAAGGAAGGAAGGAAGGAAGGAAGGAAGGAAGGAAGGAAGGAAGGAAATTTACAAAATTATCCCTTATTTTAAATTATTAAAAAAACTCTCACTTTTCTCTATTATCTTTTTTCCCCTAATCATCAAAATCACAAGTGCATTTTTTCTGTTTCATGCAAAAAATCTATAAGGGTTTTCCAGTTGACCATAAATGTAGACATTGTTTTTTTTCTAATTGAAGAAGTTAATTTAGTTATCTTTGCTTTTAATTTTATCAACTTCACCAAAGGGAGAGCCTTTGCCCAAGGGAGACCACTGTGCCTCAGACAGACGGTGTGGAGTCCCTCCTTGTGAAATGGGGGCAAGGGGTTCAAGTGGGCTTGTTGATTATATACCTGGCTCCCTGCTATGTATCAACAGCCCTGCCTGAGCTGGCTGACGTAATAGCCGGGGTGGCGGTTGGAACCCCCAGACTTATGGTCTTGGGGGATTTCAACCTTCCATCAGCGGGCGAGATGTCGGCGGTAGCTCAGGAGTTCTTGGCTTCCATGACGGCCTTGGACTTGACCCAGTTAATTCAGACCCCCACCCACACGGGTGGACACACACTAGATCTGGTTTTTGTCTCTGGCCAGTGGCAGAATGATCTGACAATAGGGGAGATAGTGGTTGAGCCCTTGTCATGGTCAGATCATTCTCTCCTAAAGCTGGGCTTC
>NW_015434311.1:0-1075 GCF_001527695.2 Protobothrops mucrosquamatus | reverse complement strand
ACAGAAGGGGAGAGAGGACCGACCCCTGCGGCACCCCACAAGTTAGGGGCCTAGGAGTCGACCTCTGTCCCCCTGCCAATACAGACTGCGTACGGTCGGTGAGGAAGGAGGAGAACCACCGCATAACGGTGCCTCCCACTCCTAGCCCACCGAGACGCCGCAGCATGATATCGTGGTCTACGGTATCAAAAGCCGCTGATGGAGAAACACCCATCACTACCTAGGTTTGAACTCTTAACCTTCCAAGTGGGAGGCGAGCATCTTCACCTCTAGGCCACCACCATATTCAGATACTAGTAGCTATTAATCTTCACAATACCTTGTGGGCTTCTATTAGTCAAGTCAATCATATAGGTCCAGAGTGAAGGAAGCACTATAATCTATAACCCTTGCAAAAACCAGGCTATCTTTAATAGCAATAGCATCTTTGTGTTCTTGAAAAAGAATGGAGAGGTCAGTAGGACTGCTGCTAGCATTCTGCACTCTGTTGTTGCATGCCTGCAGCTTCACAAATATGAAATGAAGCCAATGAATGTAGAGAAGAAAGCGTGGAAATTCACATAATTCTTCTTCTGTCTGAGAATGTTGTTCGTCCATCGATTTCGATGAAGACCTTGACATCTTATGGATTATGGGCCATCAGCGGTGTGTCCGTTGATGGCTGATGAGACCGATGTTAGCACGGAATGTTCTGCCACATACTGAACATAGAAATGTGGACACTATTGATTCAGCATTTGCAGCTCTGGCTTTACGGAGTGCTCGCTTCTCTTGTGCCAAGATTGTCCTTCTGTGTTCATATGTCTGGCAACCCTGGTAAACCAGGGTACGCCATGTCGGTCGATCATGCACCAAAAATTCCCAAGAGATGGTGTTGATATCCAGGGACTTGAGAGATGCTTTCAGCGTGTCTTTGTATCGCTTCTTTTGTCCCCCGTGCGATCGCTTTCCTTGAGACAGCTCACCATAGAAGAGCTGTTTAGGGATGCGATGGTCTGGCATCCTTACAACGTGGCCTGCCCAGCACATCTGGGCTTTCATCAACAGAGTGTAAACTGATGATAGGCCTGCTCTG
>NW_015434310.1:0-1075 GCF_001527695.2 Protobothrops mucrosquamatus | reverse complement strand
GTGACAATTGGATACAAAATTGGCTAATTTCAAGAAAGACCATTTGAATGCTGTTCCTTTGTCTTGCTATCTTCACATATTCTTCTTTATAAAACTCCAGTTTAACATTGACCATATCATTTTCATCTACGAAGTAGTAATGCTATTCTTCAAAATAATATTAATAGTATTGTTTTCCATCCAAATTTTATATATTGGATTGTGTGGTGATTAAACTATAGTTTGTTATTGTTCCCTTCCTCTTTTAATAGTTTTATTAGACCATAGTATTTTAAATGTTACCATGGTTATGTGTTGCAGTGATTATTGCAATGATATATTGTATCGGCAATTGCATATGATATACATTCCAGCAAGCACTGAGGTTTCCTTCATAATTTAGTTTTTAGAGCAGGGATCTCCAATCCCAGGCCATGGACAAGTACCAGTCCATGGCCTGTTAGGAACCAGGCCATGAAAGTGATGGGCAAGCAAACAAAGCTTCATCTGTGCATGTGCAGGATTTAGGTTGTGCTTGAAACCATTCCCTCCCCCCCGAAACCGGTCCCTTATGCCAGGAAGGTTGAGGACCGCTGCTTTAGAGGAAGATCTATTTTGTCTTGTATCTCTTTTTTCCCCCAAGTATTAGCTTAGTTCTAGTTCAACTCATTCATTCTCTCTTTATTCATCTAATAATTAATTTGAAAAACTGTGTATATCAATGTCCCAAAGATGCTTTTCAACAGGCGACTGAACTTTCTTGGGTTTTTTTCTTGAAAATGTTTCTCTTCTCATCTAATAAGCTTCTTCAGTTCACCAAATTCAGTTCTTGGATAAGAAGCGAAATGTTTTCAAAGAAAAAAGCAAAGTCTAGTTGCTTTTTGAAAAGCACATTTGTGACAAATAATAATAATAATAATAATAATAATAATAATAATAATAATAATAATAATAATAATAGTAAAGTTGGAAGGGACCTTGAAGGTCATCTAGTCCAACCCCCTGCTCAGGCAGGAAACCCTATACCATTTCGGACAAATGGCTGTCCAGTCTCTTCTTAAAAACTTCCAGTGTTGGAGCATTCACCGCTTCTGGA
>NW_015434309.1:0-1075 GCF_001527695.2 Protobothrops mucrosquamatus | reverse complement strand
CCCAAGTCTCAGGCGTGCAGGGGTTTTCGCTCGCTATTAATTGCAAAGCCGGGTCGGGACTGCAAAACCCCGGACGAGAGATCCCTTCCAACTGCATGGAGCGGGTGCGGGACGACCCTGCTTGGCGCGTTGAACCGTCCAGCTCGGCTGCGGGAGCGACCGGGCTGCTCTGCGGTTCAGACTAATCTCCGTCCCCCAGCGGCGAGAGGCCGGCGGGACTCGCTTCGGAGTAAGCCCATCCGGCACGGGGCTCCAGAGTGCAGAGAGAGTGAGTGAGCCAGGCAGGGGCAGAGAGCTGCGAGTGCGAGCGCGCCCCCCCAGATGTTGCGCCCGGTGCGGCCGGCCCCCCCTGCACCCCCCACGCTACGCCTCTGGGCCCCGCCCCAGCATGATTTTCAACCAGTCTTCCTTTCTTGGGTCTGGCCAGTCTAAAAAGAAGAAGAAATAGGGGAGACATGATAGAAGCATTCCTGTATTTGAGGGACTGCCACAAGGAAGAGGGGGTGAGGTCAAATTATTCTCCAAAGCACCAGAGGGCAGGCAACAAAACAAGGGTTAGAAACTGATCGAAGAGAAAAGCAACCTGGAACTAAGGATAAACTTCCGGACAGTGAGGACAATTAACCAGTGGAACAGCCTACCTCCAGAAATTGTGGGCACTCCATCACTGGAGGTTTTTAAGAGGAGACTAGACAGTCGCTTGTCTGGTATAGGTTCTCCTGCTCAAGCAAGGGGCTGGACTAGAAGACCCCCAAGGTCCCTTCCAATCCTATCCTATCCTATCCTATCCTATCCTATTCTATTCAATTCTATTTTATTCTATTTTTACAGTATTTCTTTTGACACCTTTAGTAAAGTTGATTTTCATTTCAATCTGGGAGTTGACCCATGGCCTTCTTGTACCTGCCTAAGCTTGTTTGAGCTATTGACTCCCCAAACCAGACTAGGATGAATTTTATCTTCAATCCTTTTCAGTCCAATTCACTTGAATACCGATATGCCAAACCTGTCAGGAAGTTACAGGCTATAAATAAATGTCTGCTACTGGAAATTCCTCACCAGAAGTCAGAGTCTT
>NW_015434308.1:0-1075 GCF_001527695.2 Protobothrops mucrosquamatus | reverse complement strand
TCCCCATGAGCAAACCTCTCCCTCCCTTGCTCAGTACCCTGGTCTTTTGTATTATAGTATATTTCGCTGTGTCCCACTTTCCTGTTCAGTCCCTAAGATTCCTTCTGTCCTTCCTATATTTGACCTGATTTATTTTCCACTGAGACAGGAACAGCCCTCATAGGAGTTTACCCTGGCTATCCACCCTGACCCCCCCCCCACTCCCCTTAGTGCTGCGTATCTGTCGTTTTTGTGCTATTTTGAACAATTAAAGACTTTTTTTTGGAAACAAGACTTGATGTTTGGGAAAAGAGCTCTTTCCCTCATCTTCTCCCTTCAGAGTGTTTGTGGTCAAATTTTCTATAGCCTTTTTTCTTTATGAAAGGACTAGATAATGCCTGTTTTCTGTCACTGAAAAGTCTCAGATTGAGATTTATTTCCATATGTTTGGATGAAGACTATCCAACACCCAATCTAGGTTCTTCAGTTACAAGGATCTCCCTTCCAGAAGGCCACAAATCTTATCACGGGATCCAGCTACCAAAGTGACAGGCTGCAGGGTTGGCAGACTCTTGTTACTGCCCAATGGGCTAACTTCCTGTTCTTGTTCATTGCATCGTGTCAAAGATCTGTAGTGAAAAATAAATCCTCCCATCTGCATTAGTGCTTATCAGCAGCCACACCTTTCCCGGTGTGTCCCTTCTGGTGGCCTGGTCTCTAGGTGAACAGAGTTGAGCTGTGGCTCTTCGGGTACCTTGCGCTGAAATGAAACAAAGTGATCAGCACAAGTGAGAAAAGGTCTGATATGGAGCAACTTGCTGGAAAGCACTGCCCTGATAAAGGAATTGCTTCTTATCACAAAGAGTGTAGTCTTAAAAGCAGGGGTAACGCCTATTGTCCAAGGCGCCTGAAGGCAGGACAAGAAGCAACGGGTGGAAACTGATCAAGGAGAGAAGCAACTTAGAACTAAGGAGAAACTTCCTGACAGTTAGAACAATTAACCAGTGGAACAACCTGCCTCCAGAAGTGGTGAATGCTCCAACACTGGAAGTTTTTAAGAAGAGACTGGACAGCCGTTTGTCTGAAATGGTGTAGG
>NW_015434307.1:0-1075 GCF_001527695.2 Protobothrops mucrosquamatus | reverse complement strand
ATTGCCAACAAGTTCGGAGTGATTGTTTATGGTTAGGAGGGCACTGGATTTTCTAGTCTGCACTATCTATGTTTCCTGGTAAAATACATGGGAAAATCCCATTGGAAGAAAATTCCAGTTAGGGTTAGGGTTAGGTCACCGTGAACTCCTAGAGCAAAATGGACATTGCCAATATATTTGGAGGGCTTGGATTTGGTTAGGAGGGCATTGACTTTTCTAGGCTGCCCTATCTATGTTTCCTGGTAAAATACATGGGAAAATCCCATTGGAAGAAAATTCCACTTAGGGTTAGGGTTAAGTCACCATGAACTCATACAGCAAAATGGAGATCGCCAACAAAGTCAGAGTGGTTGGTTATGGTTAGGAAGGTACTGACCTTTCTAGTCTGCACTATCTATTTTTCCTGGTAAAATACATGGGAAAATCCCATTGGAGGAAAATTCTACTTAGGGTTAGGGTTAGGTCACCATGAACTCATACAGCAAAATGGAGATCGCCAACAATTTCGGAGTGATTGTTTATGGTTAGTAGGGCACTGAACTTTGTAGCCTGCCCTATCTATGTTTCCTTGTAAAATACATGGGAAAATCCCTTTGGAGGAAAATTCCAGTTAGGGTTAGGGTTAGGTCACCATGAAGTCATAGAACAAAATGGACATTGCCAACAAAGTCAGAGTGGTTGGTTATGGTTAGGAGGGCATTGACTTTTCTAGGCTACCCTCTCTATGTTTCCTGGTAAAATACATGGGAAAATCCCATTGGAAGAAAATTCCAGTTAGGGTTAGGATTAAGTCACCATGAACTCATACAGCAAAATGGAGATCGCCAACAAAGTCAGAGTGGTTGGTTATGGTTAGGAGGTCACTGACCTTTGTAACCTTCCCTATCTATGTTTCCTGGTAAAATACATGGGAAAATCCCATTGGAGGAAAATTCCACTTAGGGTTAGGTTTAGGTTGCCATGAACTCATAGAGCGAAATGGACATAGTCAAAATATTCAGAGTGCTTGGATATGGTTAGGAAGGTACTGACCTTTCAAGGCTAACCCTATCTATGTTTCCTGGTAAAATACATG
>NW_015434306.1:0-1075 GCF_001527695.2 Protobothrops mucrosquamatus | reverse complement strand
TAGGAAGAAATTTCCTGTGGAAGTTTCCTCCAGAAGTTCTGGGTGCTCCATCACTGGAGGTTTTCAAGAAGAGATATTTCAGCCCCTTGTCTGGAATGGTGTAGGGTTTTCCTACCTAAACAGGGGGTTGGACTAGAAGACCTCCAAGGTCCCTTCCAACTCTGTTATTCTATATTCTGTGTTCTGCTTGAAACCCCCAATCACGGAGCCCCATAACTCCAATGGGGCAGCTACCCCATTGCTTCCTTGCTCTCCCAATCAGGCCATTCTTCCTGATTTCAGTTCCAGTCTCCGTGGTCGTATGATTAGCCAGGATGAAGCCCTACTTGCACTCGTGGGCAGAAATCTCATGTCTGAATATTTCTTTTTACAGCATCCCCAACTAGGAGACCCCCCCTGAATTAGGTCTGATTCGCTTTTCGCTGAGAGGCTTTTCTTCTGTCCCGGATTATTCTGGAGACCCTCCCCCAAAACCCACCCTGCCTTCATCCCTTCTGTTCTGCAATAAAGCTTTGCTTCTAGCTGCCTTCTTGGTCTCAGGTACCTTTTTCTGCCCCCTTGGGGGGTTTCCCTCCCCACCTTAGCCCCAGTGTGGCTTTCCAGAGGGAATCCGCAGGGGAAAAACCTCTCGGAGCCAGAAACTCAGTCCCCAGGAAGAGTAAGTCTGGAGTGGACACAGAGACTCTGCTGTCCTGCGATGGCTCCACAGGGATGGTCTGGCTGGAGGCCATGAGGCCAATCAGGGAAAGTTTTTTGCCTTCATTTAATTAAGCAGAACAAAAATAAAGGGGAAGCAGGAAAAAAAAAACAGGGAAAGAAAACAGAATGGCAGGGAAAATATTAGAAACGTGTGGACTTCTCATGCATGTAAATACCTGTCTGCTTTACACAGATGTCATCATAGCTGTGCACGCAAAATCTCCTTTCCCTTCCACCCGTTCATAAGTCACCAGCGACTTCATCTCCTCCACCTGGAGAACCAAGAGCCTCTGCAGGAGAAGAGCTCCTGGCCATCTTCCCTTGAGCTCCTTCTGATGTACCCAGATGCTCCTCAAAGGTCTTAGCCTGGTTGTCT
>NW_015434305.1:0-1075 GCF_001527695.2 Protobothrops mucrosquamatus | reverse complement strand
TGGAGGAGATGGATTGTTTATAATAGAGTTTGTGGAGTTAGAGAAATTAATATTCGTTTACTTATATCTGAATATTAGCCTGGGATTTGGTTTGGGAAGTCCGGGGGGGTGGGATATAATATTGTGTAATAATATTGTGTAATACTGGTGTTGTTTTTTTTATGATGAAAACAATAAAAATTTTATATTGAAAAAAAAATAAAAAATAATCCTAAGGCTGGAAGGGACCGTGGAGGTCTTCTCATCCAGCTCCCTGTTCACGCCTCATCCCAGCCCAGTTTCATAGTTGTCCAGTCTACTCTTGAAAATCTCCAGTGAAGGAGCACCCATGACCCCAGGAGGCAAGCTGCTCTATTGATTAATTGCTTTCACTGTCAGAAAAGTTCTCCTTAGATCCAGGTGGGATCTCTCTTTCCTGATCTTCCACCCATTATACCCATAAAGGGAACCCCCCTGTCTGCTTTTTTGAGCTCCTGAAGCAAGGACGAGACATAACCTAATCCAGGGGTAGGCAACCTTGGCTCTTTTATGACTCATGGACTATGCTGGCTCAGGAATTCTGGGAGTTGAAGTCCATGAGTCATAAAAGAGCCAAGGTTGCCTACCCCTGACCTAACCAATAAAAATAAACATCTCACAGCTGCCTGCCTATTAAGTCCCCCCCCCCTCTGATTAGACAGATTTCCTAACTCTAATTCATGCCTGCCAATTTTTTTCAGAAGAAATGGAAATGTAGAATGTAGGGCAGCCATAACGCTGAGGCTGCGCCATTTTTGAAAATGTAGGTCAGGCCAGCGGTGAGAAATAGTTTACCAGTGTTTGGAGCAGGCAGAAAGAGACAGGGAGAAACCTTGAACCCACCACCCTGGGTGGGTGGTGGTGTTGTGCTTTTGAATGGGTTGTCCTCTGCTGAACCAGCCCGTCCTCGTGAAACATCCAGGACTCTGGAAGCCAAGAATAACAAGAGGATCTCAGAATGGAAAAAAAGGAAGGGGGGGGGGAACAGGCTGTGTCTCCCCCATTTGCAGCCTTCCATCTCTTGCAGAACCCAAAGCCTGTGGCTTCCCCCCCCCCC
>NW_015434304.1:0-1075 GCF_001527695.2 Protobothrops mucrosquamatus | reverse complement strand
ACAGCTCCCTCTGCTTGTGCATGGACTTCCACGGCATCAACAGGGTTTGTGTGGAAAATATGTACCCCCTTCTGCTGATGAAGGACCTGCTGGTTCATTTGGCAATCGGAAAGGTATTTACCAAGCTGGACCTGCAGAAGGTGTATTATAGGGTCCATATCAAGCAGGGGGATGAGTGGAAGATGGTGTTCAACTGCCCGCTTGGTAGCTACCAGTTCAGGGTCATGCCATTTGGCTTGCAGGGCCCCCCCATGGTATTTATGCAACTTACCAACGAGGTGTTGCATGAACACCTTTACCGTGGGGTGCTAGTATACCTGGATGACATATTAATCTACACCACCAACATGGAGGAACATGTCTGATTGGTGTGACAGGTGTTGGGGAAATTGTTAAAAGCACACCTGTTCGTAAAACTGTCCATATGCAACTTCCACCAAACCCGACTGGACTATCTGGGCTACTGGATATCAGAGGCAGGGGAGGAAATGGACCCTAACAAGGTCAAGGCTGTACTGGAGTGGCAGGCGCCACGGACCTGCCATCAACTACAGAGGGGTAAGGCCACCACAGCCTCAGTACCAGCACAGCTGCCGGACACCAGCAGACCGAGGGGCCAAGCCCAGTGGGCTTACCGCAACAGCGAGAGGAAGACAGGGTTCCTACCTAAAGTCTGCCGCTCCGCTAAATGACATGCTGTGCGTCTTCTGGCAGGGACTGGACAGCAGGTCAGGAGGGAGGGAGGCCTCTGGGTTGCTGATTATCAGGACTAAACGCCGGATGCTGGCTTGTTGACTGGGGGTGGAGCTGCGGGGTGGGGAGGCTATGTAAAGCGCTGGGAGCAGATTACTCCCAGCGCTGACTTTATTTCTGCTTGGATTAAACCACATGTCAACCCGTTCCTGTCTACTAGTCTTTCTTCACGGACTGGAAAGGACGCATAACACTGGCGTTATCTGCTCTTTCCCACAATGGACGTAACACCTGGGGATTGGCCCATGTGAACTGACCAGATGAACTTTGAGGTGGGGTTTGCTTGGGACACTTTTAACCTATTGATCTGAGCGGGAAACCT
>NW_015434303.1:0-1075 GCF_001527695.2 Protobothrops mucrosquamatus | reverse complement strand
GTCCGGGTGAGGTTCGCGCCCAGCCCGACCGGTGAGTCTCGCGGCCGGCGCGCTCCGCCCGAAGAAGGCCGGCTTCCCCTCGGGGCCTCCGCCGCAAGGCGTCCCTGCCAGCCCCACCTGCACCCGGGGCGCCTCCCCCCCCCACCAGGGCCCCCCGGGCATCCCTGGGAGACGAGCCCCGCCCCGCCCCGCCCCGCCCCTCCCGCCGGCAACCGGCCTTCCTGCGGGGGAGGGGGCGCGGAGACCGAGGCCGGCCTCGAAGCCCCGATTTCCCCGTGGGTTTCTCAGCCTCCCGGCCCAGAACGAGGCGCTGATGGCTTCGCGTGACTTTGGTCCCCCACCGGGGCGCTTTTACACCTAGGCGGGTCAGTGGGCTCCAAGACCCGGGAGAGTCTGGAGGCAACGCAGCCATAAGCAAGCAAGCACGCCAAGACCAGGACTCCCCCCTGCTTACCGCTCTCTTCGCCCAATTCTGCCACAGTTCCTGACCGCCCTCTCTCCGCGGGTCCCGCTTTTGGAGGGGAGAAACGCCCCTATTGGCTTCAGGCTCTTTCGGTCCCACCACAAACCCCCACGCCGGCGGGGGCGGCTCCTCTGCCCAGCTTATATAGCCAGCGGTTGCTGGGCTGGCTAAGGAGAAGCCCAAAGGGACAGAGCAGGCGCAGGCCGCCTGTCCTCCCACACCTGCCCTCTATAATCTCAGGGTTTGCATCTGAGCAAATTCTCCTCTCCTCTCAGTCTCCTCTTCCCCCTTTGCTCCTTTTCAAAAGCTCCTGTGGGAGCCCAAGTCCTCCTTTTTAAAAAAATCCTCCCCAGCCCCCCCCCCCCCCAGGATCCATGCATGCCTAAGCGGGTAGAGGGGCCTGGCCTCCCTTGCAAATGGTTTCCCCTGGGATTCTGGAAAGAGGGCACTTTTCCTGGAATCTAAGCTGTGCTTTCCCTGGCTAGCTCTCTCTGCTGAAGAGGTCACTGACTCTGCTCAGCCTCCCCTCACAGGGACTGTGCTAATCTGCCCATTTCCTCTGAGCTCTGCTGTCGTCTTTGAACAGGCTTTCTACATTTGGGAGGGCTCCGG
>NW_015434302.1:0-1075 GCF_001527695.2 Protobothrops mucrosquamatus | reverse complement strand
GCTTTTTCAGCAAGCGGGTCTGGCCTAGGGAGAATTTTAAATAGGGACAATTTTAATTAGAATTTTAATGGTAACACAGCGATAAATATTTGTTTTTAATTGGTTTTTATTGGGGATAGTGTTTGTATCGTTTTAATATGCTGTAAGCCGCCCTGAGTCCTGTTGGGAGAAGGGCGGCATATAAGTTTAATAAAATAAAAAATAACTCTGTTTGCTGTCTATAGATTTCAAAACAGCAAACAGTTGACACAATGGAATAAACTGCCCCCAGAGATCAGGGTTATCCCTGATCTCCCTTCCTTTCGCCGCGCCCTCAAGACTTGGTTATTCCAGCTTGCAGGACTGGCCTAGGGTAAT
The DNA here is from genome assembly GCF_001527695.2 of Protobothrops mucrosquamatus. Classification (NCBI taxonomy): domain Eukaryota; kingdom Metazoa; phylum Chordata; class Lepidosauria; order Squamata; family Viperidae; genus Protobothrops; species Protobothrops mucrosquamatus. Next base: position 718 of record NW_015434302.1, on the reverse strand, counting down.
TTTTAGGGGGGTTTTAATTATATTTTAATTCGACAACTATTTAATATTCTTTTTAATTAATTTTAAATTTGTATTGTTTTGTATGTATTTTAAATAGATTGTCAGCCGCCCTGAGTCCTACGGGAGAAGGGCGGGATATAAATTCAAATATAAATAAATAAATAAATAAAATGGAAGCTAAATAAGATAGGAGAGAAAGGGAGAATAATAGAATTCTCCTGTGATCTCCCTTCTTGTTCCTGATACATTAATATCTTCTGGGTGAAGTCTTTATGAATAACCTTTTCCATATCCCACAAATAAATGAGGTTACGCAAAATGGCTTTAGGACGATGGCACTTCACATGGTGAATTTAGCCAAGAAGCCTAGACTTAATATTGATACATTATTAACTTGATTAAATAAGGTAAAGGCTACTATTACAAAATATCTAGAGGAGGATTTAGTGATTCAGTAATAAATACTTTGAAGCTAAAAATGGACATGTGGTTAGCTAATTAGACTCCAAACTGATGATAGTTTAATTCCACCTTCAGGCTTAGCCTGGTCATCTCCTACAATGGGTGGGCAAAAAAACAGTGGGAGTGGGAATGACTTCTAAATTTCTGCTGGCTTTCCCCAATGTGTTTCCTCATAAGAAGCTGGCAGGGACCATCAAAAACCTACCTCCCTCCCTCCCTCCCTCCCTCCCTTCCTTCCTTCCTTCCTTCCTTCCTT
>NW_015434301.1:0-1075 GCF_001527695.2 Protobothrops mucrosquamatus | reverse complement strand
TATTCTATTCTATTCTATTCTATTCTATTCTATTCTATTCTATTCTATTCTATTCTATTCTTCAATGCATTTGGGTCAATATAAAAGGGAGAAAAAAATGACATTGCCATAGGTGTATACTATAGGCCACCCAACCAAACACAGATGGATTTTTTGCTAGTCAGCTAACTAAGGTATGTAGGAAGCACATCACAATAGAAATGGGGGACTTTAATTACCCTGACATCAACTGGGAGACAAACTCTGCACCAAGTGGAAGATCAAACAGATTCCTGACAAATCTAGCAGACAACTTTGTCTCCCAAAAAGTAGAGAAGGGAACTAGGGGATTAGTCATTTTGGACCTAATTCTCACTAACAGAGATGAAATGATAGAAGGTGTTGAAGCCATAGGAACCCTGGGAGGAAGTGATCATGCAATATTGGAATTCAACATTATGGAAGCACAAGCAATAGAACACAGTCAAACTAGAGTCTTGGACTTCAAGAGAGCTAATTTCAATAAACTTAGAGAGGGCTTGGGAAGGATTCCACGGATGAGAATCCTGCAGGGGAAAACAAATCAAGAAGCTTGGGAAATTTTGAAAAATGAGATAATAAAAGCCCAGTCTAGCACAATACCAACAAAGAGGAAAAATAACAGCTCTCAAAAGAAACCAGCATGGCTGCATAAAGAACTCTCTGACAAATTGAAAGATAAAAAGGACAAGTATAGAAAGTGGGAAAAGGGGCACATAACTAAGTCAGAATATCAGCAAATAGCCTGAGCCTGCAAAGATGAAGTGAGGAACGCCAAGGCTCAAAATGAACTAAGGCTTGCGACCAAAGTCAAAAATAACCAAAAAAGCTTCCTTCAACATGTAAAAAAAAAGAAAAAAGTGAAGGAAATGATTGGTCCATTAGTGGGTGAAAGTGGCAAGAAGGTGACAAGCAACAGGGAGAAAGCAGAACTATTTAACTCATTTTTTGCATCTGTCCTTACACAAAGGGAAAAAACAGACCAATCTATCAAAAATAGTGCCATAAAAAACAGAATAGAAACACAAGTTAAGATAGGCAAGAAAATGGTAAGTGA
>NW_015434300.1:0-1075 GCF_001527695.2 Protobothrops mucrosquamatus | reverse complement strand
TGGTAACCGGCTGACGAGCCCTGCTTCAGAAAAGACTGGACAGCCACCTGTCTGAAGTGCTGTATCCTGTTTGAGCAGGGGGTTGGACTAGAAGACCTCCAAGGTCCATAGATTATATGAAGAGAAAGTATGAAGTGATTAATTATCATATAGCTTTTGAATAAATATTTTGTTTCTAATATTTTCTATATATTTAATATAATTTATGTTAAAAGCTGTACAAGGACACTAGACATGTATATACCCAGGAATCACTCGACCATTTTTAGTGTAATTTTTAATAATATAATTTATATATATATATATTATATTTAAGTTTATTACTGTATGTTAGAGTTAAAGTATGTTAATTTTGTTTGTATTATGAATGGATAGCTTAATTTAGACTTGGGATGTTATGTATTTATCCCTGTACTCAGTTCTGGGAAGTCTTGGGGGGGAGGGGGGAAGGGGATGAAGGGGTAGAATTATTAAAAAAAAAATTGGTGTATTTATAAATGTAATGTAAATGTTTGTCTTTAAGAAGAGGAGATGATCGGCTAGTACCCCTAAACTGCATCCGAGGTGGTGGAAAAGAAGGTGTTGGGATGTGTAGGATAGTTGGGAAGGTGGAAAGAGGAGAGGTAGTGGTCAAGAGGGGGAGGAAGGAAGAGGGAAGTAGGTAGGAAGGTGGAGGGAGTGTGGATGCAGGGGGGGGGACGCCGATTATTTCGGAATAGGCTTTTTATGTGTTTGTTTTTCTAATGAAATGCACCATATTTGTATTATTTGTTCATATGTTTATTTGAAAAAATTAATAATAATAATAATAAAAAAAAAGACCTCCAAGGTCCCTTCCAGCTGAGTAGACGTCTTAGCTGGTGTCCCTCTGCCTCTTCTTAACTGGGTGCTGAGAACAGTAACCACAAACAAGCTGTGTCTGGCCAATTGTATCTCGGGTTAATAGGCAGAAGCAGGAGCAAGCCTTGGGCCCAAACAGGAGGCGCTGAGGCTTCGGCTGGCTCCCAACGTGTCAGGTTCCCCCGTCCAGATGAAAACGAACTAAAATGTAAAATTGACTGCTCTCCATTGGGGG
>NW_015434299.1:0-1075 GCF_001527695.2 Protobothrops mucrosquamatus | reverse complement strand
AGGAAGGAAGGAAGGAAGGAAGGAAGGAAGGAAGGAAGGAAGGAAGGAAGGAAGGAAGGAAGGAAGGAAGGAGAAAGATATAATTCAGTAGTCTGAATTATTTCATTCATTTCATTCTATCCAAAGGAAAAAAGTTTCTGGCATTCGTTTTTAGGGCTCTTCCGAGCCCCCCCCCCCCCGGTAAGGAATAAGCTCGCTACCTCTGTTAAACATCCACGGTCTTGTGCAATTAAAAACAAAAACAAAACATACCGAAGAAAATCAATTCTGGGTATTTGTTTAAAGACAGGCCAATAGAAAAGCAATCAATCTTCATAATTTGGAAATGATTTGATGTGGGGAAGAAAGGAGGGGGGCAAGGGAAGAGAGAGGGGGGGGAGAGAGAGAAAAAAATCGACCGGTGCTCAGTTCTTGATCCAAGAGTTTTTCCAGACTCACCCCAACCCGCCCCTCTCTTTTTCCTTGACCTTTGTCTTGGAAATACCCCCATTTTTCCCGACCACCCTTTTTTTTCCTCGCGCGTTCTTGAAAAAGAATTCCTAACTTTCCTTTAAGTTACACACACGCGCGCGCACACACACACGCAAAAACCGCAACACCTCCCTTCCATTCCAGGGACCTTTGGTTTTTTTGGTGGGGGGGGAGTGGGATGGGGGTAGAGCAGGGAAAGAAAGGGACATTTTTGCATCGAAATTGCCTAACCTTCTGGGGGATCCCCCCCCCCTACTTTACTGCCCTTGCTCTGCACCCGGAGAGGAAACCTCGCGCGCTTCCAGCCGCGTTAACAGGTCGGCAAGACCGGGAGTCGCGGGTTTAGAGTCGTAGCAGAGAGCCGCCCCTCCTCAAAACCTCCGTTCTGGCCCAGATACGCACACTTTCCGCGGATCCCCCTCGGCCTCAAGTTAGCAGACTTTCATGTAGTGGTGGTGGGGGGGGGATAGAGGGACGCTCCGGGGATTTATTCACAAAGGGAGCAATCAGAAATTATGTGACCATGCCCGTTATATGAGGAAGGAAGGAAGGAAGGAAGGAAGGAAGGAAGGAAGGAAGGAAGGAAGGAAGGAAGGAAGGAAGG
>NW_015434298.1:0-1075 GCF_001527695.2 Protobothrops mucrosquamatus | reverse complement strand
GATACAGCACGGAAACGGCATTGGTCACATTGGTGAATGATCTCTGGAGGGCCCGGGACAGGGGTTATTCCTCTGTCCTAGTTCTTTTGGACCTCTCAGCGGCTTTTGATACTGTGGACCACGGTATCATGCTGCGGCGTCTGGTGGAGTTGGGAGTGGGGGGCACCGTGATGCGGTGGTTCTCCTCCTTCCTCACCGACCGTACGCAGTCTGTATTGGCAGGGGGACAGAGGTCGACCCCAAGGCCCCTAACTTGTGGGGTGCCACAAGGGTCGGTCCTCTCCCCCTTACTGTTCAATATTTATGTGAAGCCTCTGGGGGAGATCATCCGTGGCTTTGGGGTGGATTTCCATCAGTACGCTGATGATACTCAGCTGTACATTTCCACCCCAGGCCACCCCAATGATGCCCTTGACGTGATGGCCCGATGTCTGGAGGCCGTGAGGGTCTGGATGGGGAGAAACAGACTCAGACTCAACCCTTCCAAGACTGAGTGGCTGTGGTTGCCGGCTCCCAGGTATGGTCAGCTGACTCCATCGCTGACTATAGGGGGCGAAACTTTGGCTCCCTCAGAGAGGGTGCGCAGTCTGGACGTCCTCCTGGATCCACGGCTGACACTGGAAGACCAGTTGGCGGCTGTGGCCAGGGGGGCGTTTTACCGGGTATGCCTGGTACGCCAGCTGCGGCCTTTTCTGGACCGGGATGCCTTGCACACAGTTACTCATGCTCTTGTCACCTCCCGCTTGGACTACTGTAACGCTCTCTACATGGGGCTCCCCTTGAGGAGCACTCGGAGGCTCCAGCTAGTCCAAAATGCAGCCGCGCGGGCGGTGATGGGAGTGACTCGTCGCTCCCATGTAACGCTGCTGCTGCGCAAGCTGCACTGGCTGCCTGTGGCCTTCCGGGTGCGCTTCAAGGTGTTGATTATCATCTTTAAAGCGCACCATGGCATCGGACCTGGCTACCTCCGAGACCGCCTTCTGCCACAGATCACCTCTCACCGGCCGATACGCTCCCACAGAGCGGGTCTCCTCAGGGTGCCGTCAACCAGACAGTGCCGGTTGGCGACCCCCAG
>NW_015434297.1:0-1075 GCF_001527695.2 Protobothrops mucrosquamatus | reverse complement strand
CCCGTCTGTTCTCTCCTGGGCTCCTGCGCCGCTGGAGTTGGAGATCTTCGGGATCCAAAAGGGATCCGCTCGGGGCTTCTACCCGTTCCTCCCCCAGGCGGTCCCCCAACCTCGGCTGCAGGGAAGACCCTGCCCCGCTTCTCCTTCCCTCCCGTCTCGGCCGCGGAGGGGACCCCGGGAGGGAGGGAGGGAGGGAGGGGGAGGAGAGGGGAGGAGGCTGGCAAGAGGCGGGGCTGCAAGGCGGAAGGCGGAGCCCGAGAGGAAGGTAAAAGCCCCGGCCCCGCCTCGACTCTCCCACTCGCTGGATTTCCGCTTCCTTCTGCCTGTCTCGCTTCTCCCTGGCAGGATCGGCGCTGGATCCCTCGGGAGAGGCTTCTGGATCCCGCTCGGGGCAGGTCTGGCTGCTCCCCCTCCGGCCTTTGGGGCGCCCCTCCCGCCAGGAGAGCTTCTCCCCCCCCCCGCCAGGAGAAAGGTAGCTGCGGATCCGCCTCTCCGGCTTGCCGGGTTTTCCTTGGGGAGATTCGGCTCTGGCGTCGCCTGCAGGGAGTGGATCCCTCCCTTCCCTCCAGGGGGGCAAAGGGGGTCCCTCCCTCCCCGGGCTGGATCTGCCCCCTCCTCGCCCGGCCAAGGCTCCCCGTGGGGCTCCGGGTGGATCCTGGAAGGAGCTTTTGGGGAAGTTGCTCTAGTCTAGAAGGTCTCTCTGTGGTCGGTCAGACACGAAGTCTCTGCATATCCTCGCGTTGCAAAAATGGAGTAAACGGACCTTTAAAACACGTATTGAGATTTGTAATGTGGTATTAACGCAACTGACCTCATTGCAACGGGGAGCGGAGGGTTTGGGGGAAAGAAAACAAGTTTAAATTAACTGAATTGAGCTCATGTTGTCTTAGCCCACCTGAGATCCTGTTTTTTGTGCTCAGCTTAAAAAGTTAGCAAGGAAAACCCTTTGGTTTTATGCGAATGTTTACCTTGCTTCTGCTTTAAAAAGCTGTGTGGAATCTCTAAAAAGCAATATTTTCCTTTTTTGGCCCTGAGGAAGTTCAAAAGAAGTTTTTGAGGCTAATCTTGTAAAGCA
>NW_015434296.1:0-1075 GCF_001527695.2 Protobothrops mucrosquamatus | reverse complement strand
GAGCCACGAGAGTGCATTGTACTGTTCCAACACAAACCTGGAGACAGAAACAAATCAACAAATCGTTAATTAAGGGAGGATTTTGTTGTGTGTGTTTTGTTTCGTTTCCAGAAAAGCTCGGCAGGTAAAATCCAGCGACTCAACTTCACAATCTCCACGAACAAATTGAAGTTCTTTCAGATTAAAAGGAACTGAACATTGGTCAGGAGATGAGAGAGATGCACTCAGCCCGGATGATAAAGTCCTCAACTTATGACCACATCGGAGCCCCAAATTTCCATCACTAAGCAAGACGGTTGTGAACTGAATTTTGCCCCGTTTTACGACCTTTCTTGCTACAGCTGCTAAGTGAATCACGGCAGTTGTTAAGTTAGCCACACGGCTGTTAAGTGAATCTGGCTTCCCCCACTGACTTTGCTTGTCAGAAGGTCACAAAAGGGGATCATGTGACCCCGGGCCACCGTAACTGTCATAAATATGAATCAGTTGCCAATCGTCTGAATTTTGTTCACGTGACCACGAGGATGCAGCAATGGTCATACGTGTGAAAAATGGTCATGAGTCATTTTTTTCAATGCTGTTGTAACTTTGAACAATCACTGAACGAACTGTTGTAAGTCGAGGATTACCTCTACATCTTCTTTCTCTCCCCCCCCTTTTACAATCCAAGAAATTGGGGAGGATTCCTTTCACGGTTGCTTGGAGTGGCCTCAAGCCACAAGATGAGTGGCAAGTTCATTTAATAATAATAATAATAAAAAATTGCCTATTCCGGGCTCTTGGGAAGAACTTGATAGGGGATAAAAATGCCAAACCCAGTCTGAATATCTGGCTGACTGCACGGGAAAGAGGAAGAGGAGGAGCAGCAGCAGCAGCAGAAGAAGCAGGAGCAGAAGAAGAAAGAGAAGAGGAGGAGAAGCAGCAGCAGGAGGAGCAGGAGAAGGAAGGAGCAGAAGTAGGAACAGGAGGAGAAGAGGAGGAGGAGCAGCAGCAGCAGCAGCAGCAGCAGCAGCAGGAGGAGGAGGAGGAAGAAGAAGGAAGAAGGAAGAAGGAAGGAGGAGGAGGAGGAGGAGGA
>NW_015434295.1:0-1075 GCF_001527695.2 Protobothrops mucrosquamatus | reverse complement strand
ACCCTCTCTTCCTCCCTCTCTCCCGTCTCCCTCCCTCTCTTGCTCTCCCTCCCGCTCTTGCTCCTTCACTCCCTCTCCTTTCTCTCCCTCCCCTCTCTCCCTCCCTCTCTTCCTCCCTCTCTCCGTCTCCCTCCCTCTCTTCCTCCCTCCCTCTCTCCCTCTCCCTCCCTTTCCCTCCCTCTCTCGCTCTCCCTCCATCTCGCTCCCTCCCTCCCCCTCTCCTCCCTCTCTCCCTCCCTCTCACCCTCTCTTCCTCCCTCTCTCCGTCTCCCTCCCTCTCTTCCTCCCTCCCTCTCTCCCTCTCCGTCCCTGGCCTGCCTCGGCCTGCTCTTCCCCACAGTCCTCTGAAGCCACAGACACCTCTCCCTCGGCCTGGATGGCTCCATTTCCTCCTCTGATTCAGGCTCAGACGGAGGCCTGACAGAAACCAAGGAGACCCATCCAATAAAGATCCCAGGAAAATCACTTGCTGGCCTTATTTTTTAAGACCAAAAAAAAAAAGGGGGGGGGACCTTTCAGGACATTCTATTCTAGGACATTGCTATAACCTTTTGGGAGCAGAAGTACATATGGCCAAGTGGCTATCACTCCCCTGCCGTTCATTCCACTCTCTTTAGTCTGCTAAAAGTCAGCACACTACAAAGAGTCTCAAATTCGATCTAGCTTGCAAAACTCCAGACCCCCACAAGGGAGCAGCAAGAAGCTAAGGGTGTGTTCTGTGCGGCTTTGCTGCCATCTAGTGGTCACCTCGATTTCTGCAACCCACATGCAGCAAACTTACTTTTTTTAAAAAAAATCTATATATTTTACACACTGTTCGCTATTTTTCGTGGATATCTCCTAGTGCAGGGGTAGGCAACCTCGGCTCTTTTATGACTCGTGGACTTCAACTCCCAGAATTCCTGAGCCAGCCATGCTGAGGGGAAAGGGAGAGGTTTCCATGCCGAACCATGCTGGCTCAGGAATTCTGGGAATTGAAGTCCACGAGTCATAAAGCGACCTAGGCCTAGGCCAGAGGTAGGCCACCTTGGCTCTTTTATGACTCGTGGACTTCAACTCCCAGAATTCCTGAGCC
>NW_015434294.1:0-1075 GCF_001527695.2 Protobothrops mucrosquamatus | reverse complement strand
TTTCTATTCCATTCCATTCCATTCCATTTTATTCTATTCTATTCTCTATTCTATTCTATTCTATTCTATTCTTATTCCTATTCTATTCTATTCTATTCTATTCTATTCTATTCTATTCTATTCTATTCTATTCTATTCTATTCTATTCCTATTCTATTCTATTCTATTCTGTTCTCTATTCTATTCTTATTCTATTCTATTTTCTGTTCTATTCTATTCTTATTTCTATTCCATTCCATTCCATTCCATTCCATTCTATTCTATTCTATTCTATTCTATGCCTCGTTCCCACAGCTGGGATCCGCGGGACAGGAACGATGACATGTCACACTCACAACCAGCCATCTTCCCTGGTGCTGGATTGGGTGGAGGGAGGCAGACCAGGGCCTCTAAACCAGCCCCCACCCCAGCCCCCGAATGAACTCCGGAGCGCAGTCGACATCCGAGGGAAGTAATCGGATAAAGCAGGGAGCAGAATGCTCTGCACGAACCGTCACGGGGCGAGGCGAAGGTGGGCAAAGATTGGGAAAAACAGAGGAAAGGCTGGACCATGGACCCCATCTTCTGTTGGCCCCACGCCCATCGACTTCGGAGAAATCGCAAGGATTAATCTTTGAGCAGCTACAAAAGGGAAACCAAGGAACAGATGACCGGTGGAGAGACAGGCCTGGTCCCTGGCTGAGCCTGTTATCTGACTGCCCCCTCCCCCTTGTGTCCTTCCTCAGATCAGAAGGTCTCATAATAATAATAATAATAATAATAATAATAATAATAATAATAATAATAATAATAATAATAATAATAATAATAATAATAATAAAGTTGGAAGGGACCTTGGAGGTCATCTAGTCCAACCCCCTGCTCAGGCAGGAAACCCTAGACCAGGGGTGGGCAAACTTTTTGACTCGAGGGCCGCAATGGGTTCATATATTGGACCCGGGGGCCGGACCAAGAGTAGATGGACGGTGTGTATGTGTGAATTAATATAAATTAAATTTACATTTGTAACATTAAATGTTTAGATTAATTTAAGGTAGAAAAGCATAGAATTGCAGAGTGCGAGAGCTAAACAGGC
>NW_015434293.1:0-1075 GCF_001527695.2 Protobothrops mucrosquamatus | reverse complement strand
CCGGATCTCGGGGGGTAGTTCGTTCCAGAGGGTGGGGGCACCCACAGAGAAGGCCCTCCCCCTGGGGGTCGCCAGCCGACATTGCTTGGCCGACGGCACCCTGAGGAGGCCCGCTCTGTGGGAGCGTACCGGCCTGTGGGAGGGAATCTGCGGCAGGAGGCGGTCTCGGAGATAGCCAGGACCGATGCCATGGAGCGCTCCTCAATATTAGCTACTTAGGGCAAAGGCAGTTTGAGGGTCCCTTCAGATGCTACATTTAAAGAAAGTGAAGAAACCTAAGAATAATCTTGAGTAAATGAGGATGACTGCTTACCAAGCAGATTCAGATGGCAAATTAAATACGAAAAGAAGTTCAAACCTGAAACCAAAATGATAGCCTTTCAGTTGGTCTAACTTCTCCTCAACCTGGTGTTTCCAGATATAGATTACAAATCCAGAATTGCCAGATAGTGAAATGGATATCTTGGCTACCTAATAAGGGGACATGAGATATTTCAGACCCACGTCATTGCTTCTATTAGAAAAGTAGAAAAGTTATCAGTGTGATAAGGTCAAGACAAACGATAGATTGAACTGTGAGAGTTTTTCTGGGCAAGGAGGAGAGAATGTAACTAAAAGATACCTAGGTTGACAATAACCCATGATCCTATATTCCTGGGATTCCATTGTGCTATACAAAAGATGGAAACAGTAAGCCTCTTTCATGTTTATTCCACATCACAGGTGATGGTAGTGATAGAGAGTGAAGAGATTTGTGATTGAACACTCCTTCGTGCTAAAAAAAATTCTCTGCACGTAGAAAAATGCCAAGCCATGGACCACAGAAGGCTAGGCTAGACCTTGTTCCCAACAGAGGGGGGTGGGTTTCAGTCAGCTTCCTTTTGCAGTCTGAAGAAATGAGCTTTGGAAATATAAGGGCTGGACTCACATCTTGGTTTGTTGGTTTTTAAAAGGAATAAACGACATACTTCTTTTGCCTGGAAAAATAAGGATGGATGGACATGGGAAGTTGCTTTACAAGTTTTAATACTAATTAATAAGAGTGCCATCCTACACCAGAATGCTGTAGGAAACA
>NW_015434292.1:0-1075 GCF_001527695.2 Protobothrops mucrosquamatus | reverse complement strand
GAGCGGGCCTGGACCATGAGTTGCGCCAGGCCTGTGTGTACCGGGGGGTGCCCAACCGGCTACGGGACTGGTGCAAGGTGGCCATCGAACTGGACACAGGGTTAAGGGAGTGCCAGAAAGGGGGTGGGACCACCAGCCGACCCCAACGGCCGTTGGGGAGGCAACGAGAGGGCGCGCTGCCGGCCGGCCCGCCGAAACCGCCATCTACGCCTGGAGGAGTCGCCTTCCGCTGTTTCCGGTGTAACCAGCCGGGGTACCGGGCGGCTGAGTGCCCAGCCCCTACTCCGTCAGGCCCAACGACGGCCGGGCGAGCCTCCCAGACCCCAAAGAGAGGCACCGAGAAATCGAGAGCGGTGAAGCAGTTGGCAACCCCGAAGCCTCAGCGTGAGGAGCCGGTAGAGGAGGACACCCGGGCAGTCGCACGGTACCAGGGAGGTCCCGACGACAGTGAGGACGAGCTGGCCAATGACCCGATGGTGAGTGACCCAGTGAGCCCTTTTGTGCTGCCCATCACCCTTGTCAACCCACGGACAGGGGTGCGCAGAGGTTGCCAAGCCCTTATTGACACTGGGTGCACCCGGTGCCTGATTAGCAGGACAGTTGCGAAGAAGGGTGGCATCCGCCTACAACGGCTGCCCCGTCCTGTTCGGTTTGAACAGGTGGACGGGTCCTTGTTGGGGGGGCCCCAGCCACCCACATTACCGAACCTGTTCGTATGGAGTTGGGCGGTCATTGGGAGGTTCTGCGCTTTATTGTTGCTCCAGCAATGACAGAGGCAGTGATTCTAGGCCTCGCCTGGTTGGACAAGTGGGCCCCAACCATGTGGTGGGAGGGGGGTTTCCGGAAACTCCAGCTTGGGGTTGGGCCCCAACCACTGCGGCAGGGGGCCAGGACACGGATCACGAAGCGGTCGGCGGCAGTCCAACCCCCGGGTGGGGCGACCACCGCCTCGTCGATGGGGGCACAGGAGGACTCCTTCCCGGCCGTATACAACGACCTGGCAGGTGTGTTCAGCGAACAGGAGTGCAACCAGCTACCGCCCCATAGAGCAACCGACTGCGGAATCGAACTGATA
>NW_015434291.1:0-1075 GCF_001527695.2 Protobothrops mucrosquamatus | reverse complement strand
GACATATGAACACAGAAGGACAATCTTGGCACAAGAGAAGCGAGCACTCCGTAAAGCCAGAGCTGCAAATGCTGAAGCAATAGTGTCCACATTTCTCTGTTCAGTATGTGGCAGAACATTCCGTGCTAACATCGGTCTCATCAGCCATCTACGGACACACCGCTGATGGCCCATAATCCATAAGATGTCAAAGTCTTCATCGAAATCGATGGACAAACAACAAGATAGATAGATAGATAATAATATAAATAATAGAGCAACAAAGATGATCAGGGGACTGGAAGCTAAGACACGTAAGGAACGGTTGCTGGACTTGGGTATGTCTAGTTTAATGAAGAGAAGGACGAGGGGTGACATGATAGCAGTCTTCCAATATCTCAAGGGCTGCCCTGCAAATACTGGAATACTACTATCATGTCACACCTAGTCCTTCTTTTCTCTAGACTAGCCATACCCAATTCCGTTCTTCAAAATATATTAAGAACATCCTTCTTATCCATAAATTATTTTAGATGGAAGACTCAGAACTACCATCCTCTCAAAATGTTGCCAGTGCAACAGAATACATTTAGAATGAGGGTCTTTGGGGGGTGGGAGATTGTGTTTAAATGCCCAGGCTTCAAGCTTTTTGTGTGCAAACTAGTTCACCCAGGCAACACTATGCGATTCTCCTGGGAAGCAGGAGGATTTCAACATCTCTCCTTTTAAAATGATGACTCCAACTCTGTACATTTGAATTTTTTTACAGATGCCCTGAAGGAGAAAGGTGACAGTGGATTATGCAGAATGCTAATGAGTTCTACCAGGAAGTTCACAATATTTATTAGTGCCTTCAGTATAATGTAGTCAGTGAACAATATACTCAATAAATACTCTATGCAAATGAAATCTGTTGACAGAAGGAAAGACCTTACATCCAACTAGTTAATCTACATGCCTACTACTATAACAGCTCTGCTACGGCAAATTGGAACAAAGAAATGATTTATGTGCCTAACTATTTTGGTTTGGTCAAATCCTCTTCACGCTAGCACTCAACTGCTTGGATGCTATTTAACTTCCCAACCTACTTGTA
>NW_015434290.1:0-1075 GCF_001527695.2 Protobothrops mucrosquamatus | reverse complement strand
GACGAGGGGGGACATGATAGCAGTGTTCCAATATCTCAGGGGCTGCCACAAAGAAGAGGGAGTCAAGCTATTTTCCAAAGCGCCTGAAGGCAGGACAAGAAGCAACGGGTGGAAACTAACCAAAGAGAGAAGCAACCTAGAACTAAGGAGAAACTTCCTGACAGTTAGAACAATTAACCAGTGGAACAACCTGCCTCCAAAAGTGGTGAATGTTCCAACACTGGAAGTTTTAAAGAAGAAACTGGACAGCCATTTGTCCGAAACCTGCCTGAGCAGGGAGTTGGACTTGATGACCTCCAAGGTCCCTTCCAACTTTATTATTATTATTATTATTATTATTATTATTATTATTATTATTATTATTATTATTATTATTATTAGTAGTAGTAGTAGTAGTAGTAGTAGTAGTAGTAGTAGTAGTACTAGTACTAGTACTAGTAGTATGCTTCTATTTAACCACATGGGAGGAATCTTAAAGATTTTTGTAACACAACCTGCAAAATGTTATTCTTTTCAAAGGCAGACAAGCTATTAATCTTTAAGATATTCCCATATCTAACTACATAGAAATGCAACTATTTAAGCCCTTAGGGAAATAAAAGAATGTTTTTCCTTTATAGGAAATATCTATTAAAAATATCACTGCTGCCCTATAATAAAAGACCTATAGATGAATGTCAGCATTCCTTAATTATTATTGCCGTTTCTGGTGATTATGCATGGTTTTTGCCATAAAATACAGAATCTAGTAACATTTTAACAAACAATGAATTGGCCTTCAATTCTTTGGGTGAACATTGCTTTGTAATAAAGCGTGAATAGCCACAGTCCTAATGCAGAGGGATTCTCCATTACAAGTGAATGGAATTGATAACAAACAATCTTTTTCATTGTTTAAGAAAAGCAAGCCATTAATTACAGGCATGCTATTTGTTAACATTTATTAAGCATCTGTCACGATATGACTCTCTTAGCACCTAGAAAAACGGCTTCGCTAGTTTTTTTTTAAATTTCCACCCATAGGCATCTAATGCTCCTCTGCCTACTCAATGAACGCGAATCACTGACTCATTTC
>NW_015434289.1:0-1075 GCF_001527695.2 Protobothrops mucrosquamatus | reverse complement strand
ATTCTGTTGATGTAGCCTAACAATAAAGTAGAATTAGCTTATCTAGTTATGTTTCCTGTCTGCTTTACCTAGGAGGGCTATCATAAATCTAAAAACCAACCATTTTTTATGTAAGGTTTATATAAAAAATACCTTAAGAAGTAATAGTACAAAAAAACAGATAGAAACCCCAGGTGAATTTTTAGATATCGAAGTCTGAACCAGTTTGGCGTAGAGGTTAAGGCACCATACTAAAAACCAGGAGACTATGAGTTCTAGTTCCACATTCAGGGCCAGATGGGTGATTTTGGCTTGTCACTCTCTGTCAGCTCTAGGAAGGAAGCAATGGCAAATGACTTCCCAAAAACCTTGCCAAGAAAACTGCAGAGATTAGTCTAAGCAATCCCTGGGAAGCAAAAATTGATTCAAAGGCACGTTACACAGAATATATCCATTATCTTTTTAGTCATGATATTAATGTTTTATTCTCTTGTTCCTTTGTCACTATTTATTTTACTCTATTATTTTACTTCTGTTTACACTCCTTTCATTCTCTTTCTTTTTATTATTGTAAGCTGCCTACAGTAGCTCCACAGTAAGCTAGGTGGCGAATAGAAATTTAACAAATAAATAAAATAAATAAATTATATGCTGTTGGCAATACACACACACACACACACACACACAAGTGTTTCCAGTACAAACTAGAATGCTACTGAAATCCAACTATAATTTGCAAAAAAATCTCTGGTTTCTTCATAGCAGGTCCTTCTAGCACCTGCATGAGGGAATTTCGATGCTTTTGTTACACAGATTGAGAAGACAAATGTTTTGCTACTGAGAACTTTGAGGAGTGCATAATGTTTAGAAATAGGAAATCAAAGGGGTACTTTGAAATAGGGGCTTCTGTAAACTAGATGCCATCCAACTCCTAGAGATTATGAGCAGTTTATAACAAAGAAAAAGAAGTTTGAAGGAGTGAAATTAGTTATTTTAAAGTAGCTGATGGCCTGCAGACAATCTCTCTCTCTCTCTCTCTCTCTCTCTCTCTCTCTCTCTCTCTCTCTCTCTCTCTCCCTCTCTCCCCCTCACACAC
>NW_015434288.1:0-1075 GCF_001527695.2 Protobothrops mucrosquamatus | reverse complement strand
AACAAATACAAAAAATACCCCAATACTATCGTTAAAAAACATAATTAAAATGAAATATTTAAATTTGGCCTTTGTAATTTAAGATTGTTTTTAAAATCCTGCTAAAAATTTCCCCTTAGGCCAGTCCTGCTAGTTGAAATAGCCATGTCTTAAGGGCGCGGCGGAAGGAAGGGAGATCCGGGATCACCCGGATCTCTGGAGGGCCTTCTCCCACCGAGAAGGCCCTCCCCCTGGGGGTCGCCAGCCGGCACTGTCTGGCTGACGGCACCCTGAGGAGACCCACTCTGTGGGAGCGTACCGGCCGATGGGAGGTAATCTGAGGCAGAAGGCGGTCTCGGAGATATCCAGGTCCGATGCCATGGAGCGCTTTGAAGGTGATCATCAGCACCTTGAAGCGCACCCGGAAAGCCACCGGCAGCCAGTGCAGCTCGTGCAGTAACGGCGTTACATGGGAGCGACGAGTCCCTCCCAACACCGCCCGCGCGGCCGCATTCTGGACTAACTGGAGCCTCCGAGTGCTCAAGGGAAGCCCCATGTAGAGAGCATTGCAGTAGTCCAGGCGGGAGGTGACGAGGGCATGGGTGACTGTGCGCAAGGCGTCCCGGTCCAGAAAAGGCCGCAACTGGTAGATCAGGCATACCTGATAAAACGCCCCCCTGGTCACGGCCGACAACTGGTCTTCCAGTGTCAGCCGTGGATCCAGGAGGACCCCCAGATTGCGCACCCTCTCCGAGGGAGCCAAAATTTCGCCCCCTATAGTCAGCGATGGAGTCAGCTGACTATGCCGAGGCGCCGGCAGCCACAGCCACTCGGTCTTGGAAGGGTTGAACCTGAGTCTGTTCCTCCCCATCCAGACCCTTACGGCCTCCAGGCATTGGGCCATCACGTCAAGGGCATCATTGGGGTGGCCTGGGGTGGAAATGTACAGCTGAGTATCATCAGCGTACTGATGGAAGTCCACCCCAAAGCCACGAATGATCTCCCCCAGCGGCTTCACATAAATATTGAACAAAAGGGGAGAGAGGACCGACCCTTGTGGCACCCCACAGGTTAGGGGCCTTGGGGTCGACCTCTG
>NW_015434287.1:0-1075 GCF_001527695.2 Protobothrops mucrosquamatus | reverse complement strand
GGATGGGGGCGTCGCGATAGGAGTGTATATAATGTTGTGAGTTTGAATATTTTGGTGTGGTCTCTGGGATTAGAACTTCCTGTTGAAGTCTCTCACCAGGATCCACCGCACTTTGCAAACTGCTTTTCTATTTTCTGCAGAATAAACTCTTTTTCTTACCAATCCAATTTTGTTGGTATTTTAATCACGTTTCCAACAGCAGGGAGGATCAGGGCCAGCTTAGCTGTGAGTCGATGATCCCCATGTGGAGATTTAGAGCTGAGGCGGGAATCATCCCCCCAAAAGGAAGAAAACTGCCAGCTCCAGCTGTGGCTCTTGCTTTCCTCCTCCCTGGTCCAGTTTTTGGGATCCCCCTGCAGCCCGCCCAAGACGGTCAGGCATTGCAAAACTAAGCAGTTAATTTCATGCGATGCAAAATATAAAGGCTGGACTGCTTATGGGGGAGCAGCTGTGCTGTGCCCCCCAGGAGGGTGAGTTAATGTCTGTGCAGCCTTAACTGCTGATCCTCCCTCCTCTCCCCACAGGCCTGTGTCTCAACGAGCTGATCATCAACCCCCACCAGCAGCACATGGACGCCTTCTTCTGGGTGATGGACTGGGAAGGGATGATCTCTGTCTCCAGCCTGGTGGGGCTCCTGGAGAAGCACTTCTTCCCCAAGTGGCTTCAGGTGGGTGGCCCTCGGGGACCGGCCGGGATTAAGAGCCACCGTGCCCCAAGCGGTTGGAGCCCTAAAGCCGCTGGGCCTCTTGGTCCCTCAACCTTGCTGCAGAAGGTGGCCCTTCCCTTGTTCAGGAGCATGTCCTCGGCCTTTGAACTCTTGGGCTGCCAGGGGCGGCACGGAAGGGCCCCTAAAGTCAGTGGTCCTCTTCCTCCCCCCCCCCCACAGGTGCTCTGTTCTTGGCTCAGCAACAACCCCAATTATGAGGAGATCACCAAGTGGTACCTGGGCTGGAAGTCCATGTTTTCCGACCAGGTGCTGGCCCACCCCTCCATCAAGGAGAAATTCAATGAAGCCCTGGACATCATGAACAGAGCCGTTTCCTCCAGTGTCGGTGGGTGCCGTGGGGGCTGTCGG
>NW_015434286.1:0-1075 GCF_001527695.2 Protobothrops mucrosquamatus | reverse complement strand
CCTGGCTTGTAATCACACAATTCCATTGGCTGGTAAGACCCCGTTGCTAGTTAGCCAACCAGCAACGGGCATGAAACTGTATGCAGATGGAGAAGGGCAATCACCCTTAATGGGTGATCAGAGAAGGGCAATCACCCTTAATGGGTGATCAGGATGCGCATAGGGGATTAAGGGGGGGGAATACAAAAGAACACAACACCCCTCCCCTCAAAGTTCTTGCTATCGTCCTTGATGAATAGTGGTTACATAGTCCTTCAGATATGTTGGAGGCCGATGCCCTCGCGTTGATCGGCGGGGAACTGTGTGACTCAGTTCAGCTCTTGCCTCGGTACTCTTCCCTCTGTGTGGTTGTCCTTGGGCCGCTGCAATGGGTCTCGCTTCTCGAGGTGGTTGACTGACGGGTGGAACCAATGGCCAATACTCGTCCCCGCCGTTGTCTCTGGCCCTGCCCGTGTTGTCGGCCACGCTTTCTTGGCGTAACCCAGCGACCCCGATTCGGCCCCTCAGTTGATCAAGGTGGCGCCGCCAAACCCGGTTGTCCTCCACGCGAACTTCGTAGGATCTGGGCCCGGCGATAGAGATGGTGGTCGCTTTCACCCACTTCGGCTCCCCCGCGTGATTAAGGGCATACACTAAATCCCCCTCCGTAAAACCCCGAGTTACCTTTCTGGATTCCGGTGGCGCGTCCGTTTGGTAGCTGGGATGGAGGCGATCCAGGGGTGACCTCAGTCGGCGACCCATCAACATCTCCACTGGGCTCCGGCCGGTGGCGGCGCAGGGTGTGTTGTGCTGCGCCAGGAGGAACTGTTCGAGCGTTTCTCGCCATTCGCTGGCCCCCATTCTGGTGAGCGCTTCCTTGGTGAGCCTCACCATCCGTTCCGCCCGTCCGTTGCTCTGAGGGCTGTAGGGCGCGATCAGCGTGTGACGGATGCCCAAGTTCGCCAGGAACTCTTCCATGTCCTTCGCGGTTAGTTGCGGCCCGTTATCGGACACCAGGATGTCTGGTAATCCGTGGGTCGCAAACAGTCCGTCCAGGGCCTTGATGGTAGCACTCGTTGTGGTGGACGGCATGGGG
>NW_015434285.1:0-1075 GCF_001527695.2 Protobothrops mucrosquamatus | reverse complement strand
GGACCCCACAAGTTAGGGGTCTAGGAGTCGACCTCTGTCCCCCTGCCAATACAGACTGCGTACGGTCGGTGAGGAAGGAGGAGAACCACCGCATAACGGTGCCTCCCACTCCTAACTCACCGAGACGCCGCAGCATGATACCGTGGTCTACGGTATCAAAAGCCGCTGAGAGGTCCAAAAGAACAAGGACAGAGGAATAACCCCTGTCCCGGGCCCTCCAGAGATCATTTACCAACGCGACCAATGCCGTTTCCGTGCTGTGCCCTGGCCTGAAACCCGACTGGTATGGGTCTAGATAGACAGTCTAGATAGACCCCAGAGAAAAACAGCATAATGGTCATTCAGTTGTTGGGTGTGACTTAACATCTTTTTGCATGGGCGAGCTAATACCAGATGTGCAATCAAAAATCTTGGGTCTCTGTTTAATGCTTGAAAAACTTGTTGACTTTTCAGGTGATCACAAGCATTTCTTTTTGCTGTTCCCTGGAATGTTTACTATTCAGACAACTTGGCAGCCATGTCTGCTGATCCTATTTAACTGATTGCTGGAACATTCAATCTACTCAAACTGTACCTAAAAGAACAAATAGAGTTCAAAGGATTTCCACTTCAGGCTTTGAATACCTGTCTTCATGAGGATTTTATTCAAGGAAGTTCTGTGAGTTCCTGCAGGCATATTCTATTTATGGTATTTCTAAATGACTAAATTCTTGAATCAGCATAATTGATAAAAGATGAGAGAATTTGCATATTTAATATTAATTTTACATATCAGCAATATTGCTTTTCTAATGCTCAAAAGACAATTTGCTACCTCAGCATAAAGGGATGGCCTTCCGCTTGGATGTCCTAAATATATAATTTATTTAATTAATTTTTTGTTTACATTGTTCTTTATCATTATATTGATATTTTTATCTATTCCTATCCAGTCACTTGTGCAAGATATACTATAATTTGAATTTATTTATAGATTATAGGGAATCATTTTAGGCATAAGCTAATTGAAAGGAACATTTTACTCTATAATTCAATAAAATGTAATAAAAAGAAAAAAAAGAAAGGAACTAGATTG
>NW_015434284.1:0-1075 GCF_001527695.2 Protobothrops mucrosquamatus | reverse complement strand
TTCCCTCCCACAGACCGGTACGCTCCCACAGAGCGGGCCTCCTCAGGGTGCCGTCGGCCAAGCAATGTCGGCTGGCGACCCCCAGGGGGAGGGCCTTCTCTGTGGGTGCCCCCACCCTCTGGAACGAACTACCCCCCGAGATCCGGACGATTCCGGATCTCCTAACCTTCCGCCGCGCCCTCAAGACATGGCTTTTCCAGCAAGCGGGACTGACCTAGGGAGGATTTTAGGTAGGGATAATTTTTAATGATTTTAAATAGTCACAGCCACTAATATTTGGATTTTAATTGGTTTTTAGAAGGGGTAATTCTGTATATTGTTTTAACATGCTGTGAGCCGCCCTGAGTCCCATGGGGAGAAGGGCGGCATATAAATTTTGTAAAATAAATAAATAAATAAATAAAATAAATAAAGGGTGTGTACAGGGGTTGGGGGGAAAGACATATCTAACGGTTTATACTAGGCAGTAGAGCATCAATAATGATAACACCACACTCTTACCACGGAATATACAGTGGATTTGAGATCATGACCTCTGGGAGAAAGAGTTCAACCAAGGTTAGGTAACCGATGCTTCTAGAGCAGTGTTCCTCAACCTTGACAACCTTGAGATGGGTGGACTTCAACTCCCAGAATTCCCCAGTTCAGCATGTGGGTGTCAACTGTTGGCTGGGGAATTCTAGGATTTGAAGTCCACAAATCTTATTGTTGCCAAGGTTGAGACCCCACTGTTCTAGAGAATTTACATATCAGCCAGCCATAACCTCCTCCTTTCTCTTCTCTGTGGTCCTGAAGATGACAATCCTTTCTTCCTGCTCATGATATAAGGAGATATGGATGGATGGATGCTCCGATTGAGCTGCTGAAAATCTTGCACATTACCCTCCCAAGTTCTCCAGAAGTTGTTATTTTATGAAGCAGGAGAGAAAATTAAATACCCTTTTTATGATGTCTAAGCTGCTCTCCATCTGTAGGAACTGAAGCCCATGGAAATTTCATTAGCATGCCTAAATAAACAAAATTGTAATTTAATAACAGAGCGCATGAAATCTAGGCTACTCTTTGTCCTTGCGAA
>NW_015434283.1:0-1076 GCF_001527695.2 Protobothrops mucrosquamatus | reverse complement strand
CATGGCTTTATAACTCCAGGAGATTACATGATAGAAGAAACAACCAGAGCAATGCTGGCAAAAAAAAGGAGAGCAAATACTGCCTTGGTTCACACCCTACCACTGTGTCTTATCTGCCCTTATTGTGTTGATGGAATCATCATCCAATAGTACTCCTGTTGCTGAATAATGGATTGAGCTACCTTTGAGCCATTAGGATGTTTTGTGCCATGGACAAAATTGCTCTTCCTCCTTGGAACTAGATACCATCTGGGCAGACATGAGAACTGAAATAGGTGATGACCTGCAAAATCACATGGGATTTGTGAAGAAGGAAGAGGAAGAAGAAAGAGTTCTCATTGTGGTAGGCTTCACCACACATGGCTGGATTCTTGCTTCTGGTTGATTTGTGCTTCCTGGCGGGGGGCATAAGATCAATTCCTATTCTCCTATATTCTATTCTATATTCTATTCTATTCCATTCCATTCCATTCTATTCTATTCTAAAAAGATGCATGAACCCTGATTGTATTATGCGCATAGCAACACCCGATGTCTGCATTCATTTTGTTTCATTTGTCCAAATTATAGCATAATTCCACCATTTCATTTTTTCACAGAAACGCTTTTCTTGCAGGATAAAATTCATGTTGCATTTGTTCCCGCTAAACCTCAGTGCCCCATCAAAGATCAATTCTCTGAAACATCACTTATTTCTGGTTTTCTCCACCTATTCCTTCCTGGGTGAAGCAAAAAGCCTTCCTTTTAAAGAACGTTGTTTTTGTTTTTTTTTAAAAAAGGGTGCCTGATGGCTGAACATTTCTTAGAAAGACGTTGCTTGAATTACAGAACATGAAATGGAAAGAGGTGGAATGATAAAGGCTGTCATATTTTCAGCTTTGCTGTTGGCAAATTGCCTCGGTTTAGAAAAACCTTCCGGCACTGACTGTGCCTCTCATAAGCATCTCAAAAGGAAAGCTGCTGCAAATGGAATCGGTGTAACCTTTTATTGGGGCTCTTAATATTTCATGCCTGTGCACTGTTACCTGAAGGTGATGTCCTAGAACAGGACAGCCCAGGATCTATTGCTCTCAAGA
>NW_015434282.1:0-1076 GCF_001527695.2 Protobothrops mucrosquamatus | reverse complement strand
GAGAGACAGAAAGACAGAGAAAGAGAGAGAGAAACAGAAAGACAGAGAGAGACACAGAGAGAGAAAGAAACAGGCAGAGAGAGAGAGACAGAGAAAGAGAGAGAAAAAAGAAACACACACACACACACACACACACAGAGAGAGAGAGAGGTGTCCTCCAGCAATATTTTTCTACCTTTTATTAGACTTATTTGTCTTCGTGGGCAATGAGGAAAGGGGACAAACCCCACCGTCATTGTTACAGAGGTTAAAAAAAAAAATCAAAAGGAAGAAAAAAAGAAAGGAGAACAGCTAATGAAGGCCGCCATTTGTAAAAGCAGGGGGGGGGGAGGACACAGAAGGCTGCCAACAAAAGAGGCTTAATTTATTTTCAAGGCAGAGCATCATAGCAGAAGAGGGCACTTATCTAGAGTAGTTCTTTTGGAAGGTATCAAAATAAATTAAAGCCTTGTCTGTGATTGCTATCAAATACTGTATTTACACAAAAAGCCATTCTCTCCCAGTCTCCAGCACGCTGAACCAAATCTGTCTTTTTATGTTAGGCCTGCAAAACGCTGCTTTCAAGGCAGACACAACCCTAAATTAGTCTCCCCCCCCCTGCTCCCCCCCAGCCTTGTACTGCTATCTGCATTCAGGTTGCAAACACCGTTCCCAAAGGCTTTGAACCTGGGTTGGCGAATGTGCAGGTGAGCCCCAATTTTAGCAGGCCTCTTGCGCCCACCCATTTCTTTAAAAAAAAGAAAAAAGATTTTGACTATCGTCGCACCTGAACTCTGCAAGGTTGGGGGGGCTGATTTGTGGGCCAAGAGAGGCACACCATGGAGAGTCGTTGGGTGCGGGTCTACAGATGGAGCACCACGATGAATAAAATGAGGTTTGCAGAAATTTTGTGTTAGGGCGTGGTTTGCCAAGTGGAGAAAGACGAAAAGCCATAGGGATTGGAAGCGAGGAGGAGGAGGAGGAGGAGTGGAGGAAGGCTGTTGCCCACTCAAGTTGATGTGTTGAGGAAGAAGAAAAAGTGGAGGAAGAGATACCTTCTAAGAGGAGGAGGAGGAGGAGGAGGAGGAGGAGGAGGA
>NW_015434281.1:0-1076 GCF_001527695.2 Protobothrops mucrosquamatus | reverse complement strand
GAGACCCGACTCTTCTCCCACCCACCCCCCCAACCTTCTGCGTCTCCTCTTCCTCGTTTTCTGGCGAGAAGAGGACGCGAGAAGAGTGTTTCGAGCACGGCGAAGGGGCCGGCCCTGGAGCTGGCCCCCTTTGCATTCCGGACGCAGACGGCTCAGATCCCTGGCCGGAAGAAGCGAGCCAGGTCGTAAAACTCGCTACCACTCCTTTAAAGGCCCTGGGTTGCCAGAAAAGCTCTGGAGAAAGCGGGAACCCTCTTTGTTTCAGGGGCAAAAAGCGGGTCTTGTGTTCGTTGAGGAAGGGCTGCCAAAGAGAGTCAATGGAAGAGAGCCGTTTAAGATGCACCTGCTCTAAGGCGATACAAAGCATGCGGCACCAAACGGGTCAAAATAACCCCTTTGACTGTGGCAGTTGAAAGGAAGCCAGATCTCTTGACCCGTCGACGAGATTTCTCTCTCTAGCTACAGAAAGTCCTTCACAAAATAAAAGAAGAGAAAGAAACAGCAAGCGGGGGAGGGAAGGAAGGAAGGAAGGAAGGAAGGAAGGAAGGAAGGAAGGAAGGAAGGAAGGAAGGAACTCACACAGTCGGACTTTACAATATTAATTAATATTAATTAATATTTAATTGCACATTAGCAAACAACCTATAAAAAGACTGTTTATATGCATTTGTATTCAGTTGCATGCACGCTCTTGGGGACCTAGGGATAGTGGACACCAAAATAAACATTCCAGTAGGCTACAAGTCTCTGGTTAAAATTTCTTGGAAAGGCAAGCTGGATTGTGCCTATAGTCTGATCTCAGTCTCAGATATTTTAGGAACTGAACCCACAAAAATTGGATGAAAGATAAGACAGAAGCCTTGCTTCGCATGAAAACGCTTTCCTCCTTTTAACATTGAAGTGACTGGGGTCCAGACCACACAGAATTACTTCAGGTGTTAGGAATGAGGCGTCCCAGGGCAAAACCAGCAGAAATAATTTGAGTAGACAGCAGATTTCTCTGCCCACTCAAGTATACATGGAAAATACGCACAGAACAAGGGGGAGGGGACAAGAGGCACAGAATCACATAAATA
>NW_015434280.1:0-1076 GCF_001527695.2 Protobothrops mucrosquamatus | reverse complement strand
GTGACAATTGGATACAAAATTGGCTAATTTCAAGAAAGACCATTTGAATGCTGTTCCTTTGTCTTGCTATCTTCACATATTCTTCTTTATAAAACTCCAGTTTAACATTGACCATATCATTTTCATCTACGAAGTAGTAATGCTATTCTTCAAAATAATATTAATAGTATTGTTTTCCATCCAAATTTTATATATTGGACTGTGTGGTGATTAAACTATAGTTTGTTATTGTTCCCTTCCTCTTTTAATAGTTTTATTAGACCATAGTATTTTAAATGTTACCATGGTTATGTGTTGCAGTGATTATTGCAATGATATATTGTATCGGCAATTGCATATGATATACATTCCAGCAAGCACTGAGGTTTCCTTCATAATTTAGTTTTTAGAGCAGGGATCTCCAATCCCAGGCCATGGACAAGTACCAGTCCATGGCCTGTTAGGAACCAGGCCATGAAAGTGATGGGCAAGCAAACAAAGCTTCATCTGTGCATGTGCAGGATTTAGGTTGTGCTTGAAACCATTCCCTCCCCCCCGAAACCGGTCCCTTATGCCAGGAAGGTTGAGGACCGCTGCTTTAGAGGAAGATCTATTTTGTCTTGTATCTCTTTTTCCCCCCAAGTATTAGCTTAGTTCTAGTTCAACTCATTCATTCTCTCTTTATTCATCTAATAATTAATTTGAAAAACTGTGTATATCAATGTCCCAAAGATGCTTTTCAACAGGCGACTGAACTTTCTTGGGTTTTTTTCTTGAAAATGTTTCTCTTCTCATCTAATAAGCTTCTTCAGTTCACCAAATTCAGTTCTTGGATAAGAAGCGAAATGTTTTCAAAGAAAAAAGCAAAGTCTAGTTGCTTTTTGAAAAGCACATTTGTGACAAATAATAATAATAATAATAATAATAATAATAATAATAATAATAATAATAATAATAATAATAATAATAATAATAATAATAATAGTAAAGTTGGAAGGGACCTTGAAGGTCATCTAGTCCAACCCCCTGCTCAGGCAGGAAACCCTATACCATTTCGGACAAATGGCTGTCCAGTCTCTTCTTAAAAACTTCCAGTG
>NW_015434279.1:0-1076 GCF_001527695.2 Protobothrops mucrosquamatus | reverse complement strand
AAATAATGTAATTTTTTCTTTGTGAAGAGAAGGTGGTCGGCTAGTACCCCCAAACTGCATCCGAAGGTTGAGGAAAAGAAGGAGGTGGGATGTGTAGGGTAGTTGGAAGAGAAAGAGGAGAGAGGTGTGGGTAGGAGGGGAGGAAAGGAAGAGGGAAGTAGGTAGGAAGGGTGAAAGAGAGGGTGGATGCGGGGGGGGGGACTGCCGATCACCTCTGAAAATATGATATTCAATAGGTTGGGTTTTTTTTGTTTTTTTTAATGATGTGCACCACATTTGTATTAAGAATTTGTTTATTTGAAAATTAATAAAAATTTGTAAAACAGAACAAGAAAGGAACACAAGCTCGGAGAGGGAGCCAATGAAAAGCATTTCTGAGAATCAGGGAAATTGGCTGGAATGGTTTTGGGAAACACACAGCCAGGCAGCACGGAGGTCTCAAGGGAGGAATTAGCTTCCAGTCCTCGCACAGGTGTAAGAGATCCAGAAATGATCTCCCCTTAAACTGCATAGAGCTTTGTCTATCCATTCCCAGGCAAAAGCTGAGAGTCTGGGGAGATTCCTATATTATAGGCAGGATATAATAAAGTAGTTAGCTTGAAGCCTACGCATGTCAATCTGGTTGTTTCTGCTTGGCAGATGATATTGGCATATTATTATGATTATCATTATTCTGCTGCTTTGAATGCATACTTCTGCACTGGAGAGAAATACTTTGTGTGTCTAATCACACTTGGCCAAAGATGTATTCATTTCAATTCAATTCAATTCATATCCTTAAGAGCTCTATTGATCAGCATCCTGAGCTACAGGCATGTTGGTAGAAGCTTGCTGGAGCCCCATTGCTTGATTTAATTAACTCTTTTCTTTTCTTTTTTTTTCTGTTCCCCCTCTGGCAGGTGGATCCCATGGTTAGCCCCGAGGAGCGGCAGTTGAGCAAAATGCAAAACCATGGCTATGAAAACCCCACGTACAAATTCTTTGAGGAGATGAACTGAGTTCCTTGGGGCTGGGGCTTGTGGCATGATTGGGGTGGTGGGCATGACCATGTGGATGGAGGGGTTGGCATGTAGAAC
>NW_015434278.1:0-1076 GCF_001527695.2 Protobothrops mucrosquamatus | reverse complement strand
AAGCTCTTTTTGACAAGTGAAATGATTTTGCAGGCGATATTATCAAAATTTTCTCTTGCAAGGATAGTGTTTTATGAGTCCCTTGAGTGTCCTATAAACTCCTGTTATTAATGATGTGTTCATGGTTATATTGATGGTGATAGCGTTGATATGGCATGCACAGTTAGAGAATTTTAGTGCTGTAAACTATATTAAGCAATGTGCTTTACAGGCTGAGTCTAGATAACATAATATAGCACTACTAATTATATTGATCTAATTAATCTAACTAAATAGCTGCTAGATATGTTGTACATGTCATTTATCCATACTAACATTGTGTAAACGTATTCTGTCTGTCTATTTAATATATAGTTCAATATTCACTTACAACTCTCTTTAACATTGAGTCAAATGTCTTGATATGCATTATGACAGGTATAGGATATTTGAAGAAATGGGGATAATCTATCTAAATCCAAACAAAGGAAATGCAGCAAATCAACCTTTGTCTTTGTAAAACCATACTTTAAAAATATATTCTTTGCTTTTCCATTTTATTACAATGCATAATTTCTATTTTCATTATTTTAATGTACTAAGTGGTTAAATATTTCAGATTACGGGCGGGGCCAGAGACAACGGCGGGGACGAGTATTGGCCATTGGTTCCACCCGTCAGTCAACCACCTCGAGAAGCGAGACCCATTGCAGCGGCCCAAGGACAACCACGCAGAGGGAAGAGTACCGAGGCAAGAGCTGAACCGAGTCACACAGTTCCCCGTCGATCAACGTGAGGGCATCGGCCTCCCACATATCTGAAGGACTATGTAACCACTATTCATCAAGGACGATAGCAAGAACTTTGAGGGGAGGGGTGTTGTGTTCTTTTGTATTCCCCCCCCCCTTAATCCCCTATGCACATCCTGATCACCCATTAAGGGTGATTGCCCTTCTCCATTGATCACCCATTAAGGGTGATTGCCCTTCTCCATCTGCATACAGTTTCATGCCCGTTGCTGGTTGGCTAACTAGCAACGGGGTCTTACCAGCCAATGGAATTGTGTGATTACAAGCCAGGGGAATCCCATAAAAGAG
>NW_015434277.1:0-1076 GCF_001527695.2 Protobothrops mucrosquamatus | reverse complement strand
TGGGCCAGCTGGTGGTCGGCCTGCTCCGTCTCTGCCGCTTGCCAGCTACGCCTCGGCCGGCGCAGGGGGCGGAACCACGCATGCACGGCGCTCCCGGGCAGGGAAAGTCCTCGACTTACGACTGGTTGGGTAGTCCTCGACTTACGACCGGTTTAGTCCTCGACTTATGACCGGTTTAGTCCTCGACTTACGACCGGTTGGGGTCGCGGCATTAAAAAGGTTGAGAACCACTGCTGTAGGCCAATGTTAAATATTTTCTGAATTTTTTTCTTTTACAGCCTGACAAGAGTTGCATTCAATTTTTGACATATGCCAGTGTATCAGAACAGATACAGGTGGGACAAGGGGGGTCAACATAAAGCACATTAACAGCAAATATGACAAATTATTGGATAGTGTTTCCATATGCATACTTCAGATCTTGGTGTTTTCTTAATAAATGCTTATCCTGAACCCCATCACTTTCTCTTTTTCCTCATGAGGCAGGCTGTAATTTCTGGACAACTGGGATAGGCTCCAATATCCATCAACTGGAGTTGGATATGTATGCTTGGAATTTAAGGAACTCTGAGTGAAAGAATACCAGAATTGAAAAATGTCTACAATATTTCATAGGAAAAAAAATACTCCTATTAATCACAAATGTGTTGAATAATTTCAGCCTTGCAGTATATTGGGGAGACAATAGATGCATAGGTCTATTGCATAGTTAGAAATCCATGGCAATTACTTGCAAATTTCCAGAATTATAAATCACTACCCTGATCACTTTTGCTGTTTTGTTCTTCCTATCCTCTCTTTCTAAAGAGATGCTAAAAGCATAATTTTGTCACAAACCAACAAATTCTGTTGTTCCAATGTCTTTAAACTGGCATGGCCTGTTGGCAGATACGGCTCCCTAAGAAAAAATCAGCTTCATATAAGGAGCCTAATTTTACTTAATCTAGACTAGGTTCCATTATAGACTAGACTAGCTTCCATTACAAGGAAGGAGAAAAGGAATTGGTTTCCTGCAGTTATTTTGAAGTCTCTCATGTATTTGTGTCTTCTGCTCATTGTACTTTCCAAATAATGCT
>NW_015434276.1:0-1076 GCF_001527695.2 Protobothrops mucrosquamatus | reverse complement strand
GGGGGTCACCCGACAATAGCTCCCCCTTTGGCTTTCCTTTTCTCCCTCAGGAGCATAGTTCTCTCGCAGTTTCTAGGTTGTTGGTGGTTGTTTTTTACCCCTCCAGGAAAGTTTCTTTTTTCTCCCCCCCGTTTTCCCTCTTGTAAGGCTTTGTAAGGTAAGTAAAATGCGGGTGGGCTCCTTTTTTTTTTTCTTCCCGGCACGTCACGCGCACCCGCTTTCTCTCTCTCTCTCTTTCCGCCGGCGCGACTCGGCTCCTTAGCGGTCTCTCTTGCCTCCCTTTTCTCTAACACGCAAGTTTTGTTTGTGTCCTAAGAAAACTTCTGGCATGGCTGGCGGCGGAGGCGAAGCTGAGGAGACGGCATTGCTCAAAGTCGGTGTCCGGTTGAAGCGCCCGGATCCCTTGGAAACAGGAGTCCTTTGGCAAGCTTTTCCCGAGGGTCTGGAGAAGACATTTTCCTTGCCTTTTCTGCCTTTCCCCTCCTTCTGGGCGCCTCTTCCTTCCTCTTTTCACATGGGGAAAGGAGTCGCGGGCAAGAAGCGGTCCGTTTTCCCTTTTTCTCCGAACGAAACAAACCAGCCCAAAAAGTTTACAAGGTCTGATCCCCTCCCATGCGGGGCATGGACGGGAGGGAAGGCGAGGCGGCGGTCCGGCTGCTGTGGGAGAAGGCTTGGAGTCGCCTGGGCGAGAAGAGGTGTGCGGCGGCGGGCGCGCATATACGGTATCCTTAAGCCACCAACTCCAGTGGGGAAGTTCGCTGCCAGGTTCGCGAAGCGTTAGTTGCTCCGGTGGTGCTGGAGTACAGCAGCTCAGCTCAGTAATGCGCTTCCCTCGTTGCCGCTGCTGGTGTGCTGCTGCCGCCGCCGCCGCCGCCTCCTCTCCTCCCCCTCCTCTCTTTCTCTTTCTCTCCCTCTGACAGTTCTCTCTCCGTCCCTCCCTCGCAGAGCAGGGACTGTCGACTGTTTACCCTCAGCCTTGAGCGCGCGCACCACCACCACCACACTTTCCCAAATACAAGGAAGTCGAGCGCGAGGGCCCCTGCTGATTGGCTACCCGCTGAGTGATTGACAGGCCC
>NW_015434275.1:0-1076 GCF_001527695.2 Protobothrops mucrosquamatus | reverse complement strand
TGGATGGATGGATGGATGGATTGTGGTTTATATTTGTCCTCAGTTGCCATTATAGGTTTTTCTTCTGTGGTGTATTTTTGTAATACATTTTTAACTTACGTTATCTACTCAAGAAAGCCAGTTTGGTATCATGGTTAGTGCATGAGGTTAGAAACCGGGTGTTCTCATCCCACTTCAGGCACAAGCCAGCTAGATGACCTTGGGCCAGTCACATTCAACCCTAGAAAGTTAGCAATGCCAAAGCAGTGCTGAAAAACCCTGCCAAGAAAACTGCAGGGATTTGTCCAGTCAGGCCCTAAGAATTAAACACAGACAAATGGAAGGAAAGCAAGGAGAGACACCTGGAGTCTCTATTGCATGTAGGGCAGCCATGTAAGTTGGATGAATCTGCAGATCTAGCTTAAGTCATTGTAAATATTGGTTTAATAGACCAAGTTACTAATCTCCAACTTGGATAAAGTTGTTTTTAGAAAAAAAAAGATAGGGTCTTTAATTGCTATCAGTAAGTTTGTCTTTTTTAAAATAGAATATTTTGTCAATATTTCAGGAAACAAAAGTGAAATTTCCACAACTGGAAAAGAAATTTGAAGAGCTGAGACGTCTGGAAGTATGTAATGTATAATTGCAGACAATATACTACATTAACAATAAAAAACAGTGCACTCAGAAATATTAAGACCTCCGCTTTTGTCAATTTTGTTACGCAGCAGCCTAATTCTACATTTGTTGAAATTCATTTTTTTCCTTATTAATCTACACTCAGTACCCCATAATGACAAAGTGAAAACAGAATTTTAGAAACGTCTATAAATTTATTAAAAAGAAAAAACTGAAATATCACATTGCAACGACATTTGAAATTTCGCTCCAGTGCCCACATTTCTCTTTATCGTTGCTGACATGTTTCTACACCTTGATTGGAGTCCACCTAAGGTTAATTAAAGTTATTGGATATGATTTTTTAAGTTTTTTTAAACATCACCCTAAACCCAAATAATATTGCGTTAGAGAAGAAATGGGGTCTTTAATTGTGGTCAGTAGGTTTGCCTTTTTAAAATAGAATATTTTGTCAATAT
>NW_015434274.1:0-1076 GCF_001527695.2 Protobothrops mucrosquamatus | reverse complement strand
TATTTATAGTTTCTGATGAATACAAATGCGAATAAAATTCAGTAAATGCCTTTTTGATCATTTCCTGTTGATGAATTTCACGCTCTTTGACCAAAACTTTAGATATAAGTCTCGCTTTTTGTCTTTTACGTATTTGGTAGGCCAACCACCTCCCAGGTTTGTTTGCATTAGCAAATGTATTATGTTTAATATACTTCAAATTGGTGGCCACCTGGTCAGCAATTAATAAATTAAATTGATCTTTAAGCATTTTAATAGAGTTTTTTAGGTTAATATCTGTTGGTCGTTGTAATAATAATTTTTCCTTCATCAACAAACCTATCTAATCGACAAGTTTCAGTCCGAATTTCATTTTTTTCTGCTTTGAGCATAAAGTCTAGAAGTGGTTTCCAAGTAGAAACAAAGTTGGATGCATTCTTTTCTTAGCTAATTTGGCCATCTCTACTAGCTAAATCAGTTTTTCCATCCATTCTCCCATTGTAGGAATTAGTATAACTTTCCATTTTTGCACATAAAGGATTCTCGCTGCAGTCAGGATATACAACAATGTTCCAGATTTATTTTTAAGTTCCTTGTCCAGTAAACCTAAAAGGAAAGCCTCTAGTTTGAGTTTTATATTCATTTTGAGAATCTTCTGCATTAAAATATGAATCTTGCCCCAATTATTTCTTTGCTTTTTCACAGGTCCACCAAAGATGGTAAAAAGTTCCTTCTTTATATTTGTATTTCCAACATACATTTGAAATACCTTTATACATCTTTGACAATTTATCAGGTGATAAATGCCAACGGTATATCATTTTATAAAAAAAAATCTTTTTCATGATGATGAAGATGATATCCATTCAGTCATGTCCGACTCTTGGTGATTCTATCGGCCAG
This sequence comes from Protobothrops mucrosquamatus, assembly GCF_001527695.2. Classification (NCBI taxonomy): domain Eukaryota; kingdom Metazoa; phylum Chordata; class Lepidosauria; order Squamata; family Viperidae; genus Protobothrops; species Protobothrops mucrosquamatus. Next base: position 194 of record NW_015434274.1, on the reverse strand, counting down.
ATCTCTCCACATCTTCCAATCTTGCACTACTTCTTTGAGTTGTTCCATGCTCTGGCTGGTGTCAGCTTTGATGGTGTGCAGCCACCATGTTCTTTGGTGGCCTGGTTTCCTATAATGCAGTGTAAATTTTAAAACTTTCATCCACGTTTTCCCATTGTTCAAGCATTATATTATACCCAAAGTTCTTTGTCCAC
>NW_015434273.1:0-1076 GCF_001527695.2 Protobothrops mucrosquamatus | reverse complement strand
TGTGCTTGATGTTGTCAGCTTGAAGGATACCCAAGTATTTGTAGTAATCTTCCTCATCCAGACTCTTAATGTTATTTTCGTGGGGCATCTTGATTCCTTCAGTTTTCACTATTTTTCCTTGTTTGATAGTAAGTGTGGCACATTTGTCCAAGCCAAACTCCATTGCAATATCTTGGCTATATATACAGACAGTGTTGAGTAGCGATTTTATTTCAGATGATGTTTTTCCATACAGCTTCAGATCATCCATGTAAAGGAGATGGGATAATCTGGCAGATGTTTTTGATGTTTGATAGCCATGTCCTGAGTTATTCAGTATTGTTGCAATAACAAATAGTAATGGTGATAATGAATCTCCTTGAAATATTCCTCTCTTGATGTTAACCTCTCCCAGTCTCTCACCATTGACCTGCAACTGTGTCTTCCATTGTGCCATCAATCTTTGCACAAATTTTCTGATGTTTCTGCTGACTCCTGTTATTTCTAGGTACTTGATTATCCAGTCATGTGGCAGAGAGTCAAATGCTTTTTTGTAGTCAATCCATGCCACATTCAGGTTGGTCTTCCTTTTCTTGCAGTTTTCCAAGATCATTTTGTCTATTAGGAGTTGATCTTTTGTTCCTCTGCTATTGGGGCGGTTTTCTTTCTGCTCAGGTGGAAAGAGATTGTTTTCAACTAGATGCTGTTGTAATGCATCAGCTACCACACCAGTTAGCAATTTGAAAGTTGTTGGTAAGCAGGTAATTGGCCTGTAGTTGCCTGGTGTTGCCCCTTTTGCTGGATTTTTCATTATTAGGTAGGTTTTCCCAGTTGTTAGCCACTTTTCAATTTCTCCTCCTGTAGTATATTGTTGAACTGCTTGGCAATGAGTGGGGTATATAACAGTTAGATGTTTCAACCAAAACCCATGCAGTTCATCTTCACCTGGTGCTGACCAATTTTTGATCTTCCTTGCTCTTTTTTCTACCATTTTTGTTGTTATTACTAGTTCTTTCATTTCAACTTCTGTTTTATTTGCATCCACCTCTTTTAACCAAGCCGCATCCTTGTTGTATTTCTTTGGGTTATCCCATATC
>NW_015434272.1:0-1076 GCF_001527695.2 Protobothrops mucrosquamatus | reverse complement strand
CAGGCTTGATGGAGAAGAGATTGCAAACGCTGGCAGGAGATGCCTGCAGTGAAAGCTGTTCCCAGCTGGAGAGGGAGGTTGTGTATATGTCCATCTCAATACTTCATCCTTTGGGTCTCTTTTGGGAGGGGGCATTACTGCTTTGCACGTTTCCCTGATGGGGCCAAGCAAGAAAATGCTGCTGAACTGGAGCAATAGAGCAGCAAGTAGAAATGAGGGCTTTGTGCAATTTGAGTTTGTAGCCATTCTCCCCGTGTTGGAGAAGGCAGGAAAAACCAAAGGTACAAGTACAGATCAGGCGAAGCCTGGCTCAAAAGCAGCAACTGTGAGAGAGACCTTGGAGTCCTAGTGGACGATCCCTTAAACATGAGCCAGCACTGTGCGGCAGCAGCCCAAAAAGCTAATACAATCCTGGGTTGCATAAACAGAGGCATAGAATCAAAATCATGTGAAGTATTAGTACCGCTTTATAAATCTTTAGTAAGACCCCACATGGAATACAGCATCCAGTTTTGGTTACCACATTACAAAAAAGAATTTGAGACTTTGGAAAAAAAAAATGGAAAGAAGAGCAACTAAGATGATTAAGAGCCTGGAGACAAAAACATATGAAGAACGGTTGCAGGATTTGGGTATGGCCAGTCTAGAGAAAAAAAAGGGCTAGGGATGGTATGATAGCAGTATTCCAGTAATTTGAGGGGCTGCCCCAAAGAAGAAGGGAGTCAAGCTATTCTCCAAGGCGCCTGAAGGCAGGACAAGAAACAATGGTTGGAAACTAATCAAGGAGAGAAGCAACCTGGAATTAAGGAGAAACTTCCCAACAGTGAGAACAACTAACCAGTGGAACAGCTTTGCCTTCAGAAGTTGTGGGTGCCCCATCACTGGAGGTTTTAAAGAAGAGGCTGGTCTGAGATGGTAGAGGGTCTCCTGCTTGAGCAGGGGTTGGATAGAAGACCTCCAAGGCCCCTTCCAGCTCTATTCTGATTGAGGCAGGTTTTGCATAGCTAAGGAAGACTCAGTTGTGCATAAAATATACTTAGATTGCCTCCTAGTGCCCAAGAAGCACAGTTGCTTCC
>NW_015434271.1:0-1076 GCF_001527695.2 Protobothrops mucrosquamatus | reverse complement strand
TATTTATTTTTCTTATCATTTATTGAGTTCTCTCAATAATTTGACATTTTACAGATTCATAGAAACTTTGTTAAGAAACTATCAGTGTGATGTGCCAGAACTGAATGATGATGAATAACAGTAGTTCTGAGAAACTGCATTCCGCCTACCTTGCTGTAGAATACATTGACTCTTTGCTGCCTGAAAATCCACTACAGCAACCACTTAAAAATGCTTGGACCTATATGCTAAACAACTACACTAAGTTCCAGATTGGAGCTTGGGGTTCATTTCTCGTTTACGAACTTCTCTATTTTTTAATATGCTTACCCGGATTTGTATTTCAGTTTATACCTTATATGCAAAAATATAAAATACAACAGGTAAGATGGAATTTTAACATTGTAAGAAGAGAACCATGTTAATCTAGAGTGCTAAAACATTAGGAGGAGTTTGGTAGCACTTTATATAACTAAGACTTGTTATTAAAATGTATAAATGTTCATGATCTGCAACTCACTTCATCAGACTAATGTAGGATTTAAATTGGAGTGAGATGGTGGGAGTAAGAAGGGCAAGATCATTGGTTAGGCAAATGCAGTTTATATGTAAAATAGATTCCTATTGTATTGGTTAGAATTTGTATTATGTTAAAAACATAGTGTTTGTTTGGACATTCTGAGATTGCTAAAACTTTTGAGAGGTATGTCTGTCCATCCATCCATCCATCTGTGTTATTTTGGACCTGTCACTCTCTTTCAACCCGACCACCTCACGGGGTTGTGGAAGAATAGGAGGAAGGAGTTTTAAGTATGTTTGTTGCCTTGAGCTTATAAAAAACGGGATAAAAATAAATTTAAAAAAGATGTAAGTTCAGCAACGTCTCATTCATTGATGGAGTTAAAGTCCTGTTTTTCCAAAACTGGCACTTTGAGATATGCCATAGAATGTCCAACAAGGTTGAAATCAAATATCATTTTTTTCTTATTTTGACTGAAGAAAATTTGGTGTCAAATTTGGTATCCATTGATTCTTTTGTGCAAAGTTTGTCCCATTTGTCCTATGTAAAATTTAGAGGGGCATTCCTGGTAGATGAT
>NW_015434270.1:0-1076 GCF_001527695.2 Protobothrops mucrosquamatus | reverse complement strand
CCCCCCCCCCACCCCTCTCTCTCTCTCTCTCTCTCTCTCTCTCTCTCTCTCTCTCTCTCTCTCTCTCCTTCTCCCTCCCTCCCTCTCTCTCTCTCTGAAAAAACAAAACAAGTGGTTCTTTTCTGCGTGACAGTCCTGAACAGACGGACCGTCTGTAAAACTCAGTCTTCTTTTCCCAAAAATGGGGATTATTTTCTCTTGGATTTGCCAAGAAGTACCAGATTACAAGCTTTTATGGGGTTCCATGAGTCCCCAAGTTGCATCTACAAAACTGAAGAGCGGAGTGTACTTGGCTACTGGAATTAAGTGGCCCTTTGCCTCCTGTACTAAACCCAAATACTGTTTTCTGTCTGTCTGTCTGTCTGTCTGTCATGTGGTTTGTATGCTTGGATATTTTTTTTTAATTTTTGACTCCCCCCCCCTTTCTTTCCCTGACCCTGTCCATTTTTCAAATCTGCTCCCCCATTTTCCCTACCTGGCCCTTTTTTCTTTCTGAAGCCCATTGCTTCCCACTCGCCTCTGGCAAAGAGTAGCCCTCCGTCTGAAAATTTCCCCATTTCCTCATGTATTTACTATTTGTCTATGGAGGGGATAGTGCAATTTTTGGTATGAGAAATAGCTCCCCGGTCTTATGGTGGTTTGCTGTTAGAGCATGGATTTCAGCTGAGGTATGAGGGATGGTTAGTATGATTGATAGTTAGCTACTGGCTGAAGATCCCGTTTTTCCCAACAGGATGATTGCTTCTAGATTTTCTTGACAATTACTCTTCAACGTAGAATGCTGCAGTAGGGGGGGGAAATAATCCTAGCGTCAGCAAGATTTTCTAATGACCGTGGGATGAGAACAGGCCAAACAAATATTCTCTGAAGGATTAAAGCAGGGGTAGTCAACCTTGGCTCTTTTATGACTCGTGGACTTCAACTCCCAGAATTCCTGAGCCAGCTAAGCTGGCTCAGGAATTCTGGGAATTGAAGTCCACGAGTCATAAAAGAGCCAAGGCTGACTACCCCTGGATTAAAGGATATGGAGCATCATGACTGAAGTCAACTGATTGACTCAAAGCCATAGAACTTTG
>NW_015434269.1:0-1076 GCF_001527695.2 Protobothrops mucrosquamatus | reverse complement strand
TAATACTCCATATGCCATTCTATATGGGAAAAAGCCATCACTGGCACATTTGAGAATTTTTGGAAGTACTGCATGGGTACATATTCCGAAGACAATCAGAAGAAAGGGACAGCAAAAGGCAAGAAAGCTCAGGTTTGTGGGCTATGAGCCAGGGTCAAAAGGATATCGCTTTAGCGATGGAAGTAAAAGAATTGTAATTACAAGGTCTGCTAATTTTGCAGAACAAAATTGGGACAGAATTAATGCAAATTCTGGGTATGTCTCACTTAATGACGGTGATCTATTTAATGACAATAACTCATCTAATGATTAAAAATTGATTATAGAAGATGTCAATGTTCAGGGAGGAGAGGCTGAACAAGACATGAAGCCAGAAAGACTTGAGACACAGGAGCAGTTATTACCACATAGATCAGAGCGATGTAACAAAGGAATTCCGCCTGACAGGTATTCTGCCAGCAAGGTAAAGGTTTGCAATGTGTGGTATGAGCCAAGAAGTTATAAAGAGGTGTTGGCATTACTAAAAGCTGAACAAGAAAGATGGAAGGAGGCCATGGATAAAGAGATGAAATCCATGGGAGACCATGAAGTATTTAAATCAATGTCTTTTCCACAGGGAACCAAAGCTGTAGGTTGTAAGTGGGTATATAAGAAAAAGGGATTGCCAAATAATGATGTACAGTATAAGGCCAGGTTAGCGGCACAAGGTTTTTCACAATTAAAGAATGTGCACTACGATGAAGTATTTGCGCCAACTGTGAAAAGTGAGAGTATAAGATTAGCACTGGCGTTGGCAGCGGCATATAAGCATAAAATCTGGCATTTTGATATCACAACTGCATTCCTCAATGCTGAGTTAGAGGAAGAAATTTATATAATCCAAGCACCAGGGTATGAAATTGCAAAGCCTAACATGGTGTATAAATTAAACAAGGCTATTTATGGACTGAAGCAGTCAGCCAGAAACTGGAATATCTGTTTAGATACTGCTTTAAAGGGTCTTGGATTTAAGAGTTGCAAAGCTGATAATTGTATATATACTGGACAGTTACAAGGAGGGAATTGTCTACTGTTAT
>NW_015434268.1:0-1076 GCF_001527695.2 Protobothrops mucrosquamatus | reverse complement strand
AGCAAAAATGTTTCTCAACACTTGAATAGTCTTGGCAGCTGTGGTAGAAGACACAGGCATGACCTCCAGCCACTTGGAATGGCTATCAACAACAACCAGGAAGAATTGTCCCTGAAAGGGCCCAGCGTAATCTATATGTATTCTAGACCATGGGGTGTGTGTTTCCTCCCACCTGTGCACAGGGGCCTGGGGCATTTCCGGCCTGGACTGCTGGCATGCATGACACCCATGTACCTGGGCCTCGATGGCCCGATCAATGCCAGGCCACCACAGGTGGCTGCGCACAAGCGCCTTCATCCTGACGATTCCAGGGTGGCCCTCATGTAATGAAATCAAGATTTTAGCCCTCAAGGAGGCCGGGATCACAACTCTCAATCCCCACAGGAGGCAGCCATTGAAAGTGGACAACTCGTGCTTCTTGACCCAAAAACGTTGAAAATCCTCTGCAGGGCACCTGTCAGGCCAACCTGACAGGACCCATGACAGCACGCGTTTGAGCATGTGGTCAGTGGCAGTTTCAGCAGCCACATCCCTAGCATTGAGGGGACACTCAGGCAACCCCTGAATGGACAATATGTGTACAGCAGGAGCAGGATCAGGCTCCACAGTAGGCAATGGCAGCCTACTCAATGCATCTGCATGACCCATTTCCTTGCCAGGCTTGTGGACCAGTGAATAGTCATAAGCTGACAGGAAGATGGACCAACGCAGCATACGAGGGGACAGGATGTGAGGTGTTTGTTTGTATGTAGTGAATAACCCCAGCAAAGGCTTGTGGTCAGTAAAGACCGTAAAATGGCGGCCATAAATAAAATCATGGAACTTTTTAATTCCAGCCACAAGAGCCAAAGCCTCCCTATCAATTTGAGCATAGTTTCGCTCAGCAGCAGATAAAGTCCTAGAATAATAAGCCACAGGGACCTGAGTCCCATCAGCCTTCAAATGGCTAAGTACAGCACCCACACCGTAGGGGGAGGCATCACAAGCCAGACACACTGGCAACTGCTCATTGAAATGAGCCAACACCGCATTGGATGTAAGCAAGGCTTTAACCTCATTGAAACTGGCCTCATGGA
>NW_015434267.1:0-1076 GCF_001527695.2 Protobothrops mucrosquamatus | reverse complement strand
AACCCTGATCTCTGGGGGCAGTTCATTCCAGAGGGTGGGAGCTCCCACAGAGAAGGCCCTCCCCCTTGGGGTCGCCAGCCGGCACTGTCTGGCTGACGGCACCCTGAGGAGACCCACTCTATGGGAGCGTACCGGTCGGTGGGAGGTACTCTGCGGCAGGAGGCGGTCTCGAAGATATCCGGGTCCGATGCCATGGAGCAAATCAACTGTTTGTTGATGGGGTTGCTCGGGAAATCTAGAGAGACGTAAACATCAGCTCATAGTATTCTCTTCTGAAACTGTTCAGCCAGCTTCCTGGATTTGTAAAGACACACAAGAAGTAGAATGATGAAGTTGTTCCCTTTGTTGTCCCTGTGCGCACTCTCAACTTTCCTTTAAATCTTGCTGAACTGAAGCACATTGGCCGAAGAGGGTTATGTGTGAAATTAATTTTATTTACATTTTGGAGAGACTTTTGAGACACTCTAATGCTCCAAAAGAACACTAATGTAGAAAGAATCACCTCTCTGCAGCTTGCCTAGGTTTCCATTCTAATTTGATTTGAGCTACGGAAACACAGGTTCCAGCTTCTTCAATTAACTATGGACCTTCTTGTTTAACTGTGGCCCAATTACTTTTTCTCAGCTCAAGCTACATCGTGGAATTGTTGTGGCAATACATTGGGGGGAGGGGGCATCCTTACATGAGTTGCCTTGAGTTCTAAGACAAAAGGCAGAATGTACGTGCAACGAATAAATAAGAGTATATGTGCATTTTCAAATATTATTTTAATAAATCTGGATGTTTGCACAAGCAGCTGGAGATACTTTGTGGGCAGACTAGTACAACGATGTACTCTGGCATAAAAATATATTTTCTTGTCTTTTCTCCAATGTACCAACATGTTCTCAAAGCGGGACACATGTTTTTGTGTACATATATAGAAGTACATGCAAATAGAGCAAAAGGGATTAGCCATTGTGGGTAGTGTAATTTGGATGGTGACTTTCACACTGAATGTTCTGTGTTATCTTTGGCCTAATTTCTGTTACCTTTGGAAGATCAGTCACTTCCCAGCAATGTGCAGAGAAAAGATT
>NW_015434266.1:0-1076 GCF_001527695.2 Protobothrops mucrosquamatus | reverse complement strand
AGCTTGCAGGACTGGCCTAGGGTAATTTTTAGGGGGGTTTTAATTATATTTTAAATTCGACAAATATTTAATATTCTTTTTAATTAATTTTAAATTTGTATTGTTTTGTATGTATTTTAAATAGATTGTCAGCCGCCCTGAGTCCTACGGGAGAAGGGCGGGATATAAATTCAAATATAAATAAATAAATAAATAAAACTCCCAGAATTCCTGAGCCAGCCGTGCTGAGGGGAAAGGGAGAGGTTTCCATGCTGAGCCATGCTGGTTCAGGAATTCTGGGAGTTGAAGTCCACCATTCATAAATGAGCCAAGGTTGCCTACCCCTGGCTTAGGCCATAATAACTCATGCCCTGTGATTGTTACCTGATTGGACTACGGTATCATGTTCTATGTGGGGGCTAACTTGGAGATGTCCTGAAAGCTAAAACTGGAGCAAAACGTTGTACAAAGAGTTTTGGTAGGAGAGCCTGCCAACGTAGAATAACCCGTAAACTGTACTAAAATTGGTTCATTGGTTACTGGAGGTCTTCTGGTGCTGAACATGACTTTTAAGCCTATAGGATAGCTTCAGAATATAGTGGACATCCCTGTTTCTGCAATTGTCCTTCAGAATCAGCTTCTCTCAAGGTTTGGGCTGCCTCAGCCCTGTCAGCCTTTCATGAAGCCCTGAAGATCTGGCATTTCTCCTGTGCTTCGGGCCAGGATGGTCATTAAACTTATTCTGTTGGAAGAGTCAGTGTCTGTTGGGTTCAGGTACAGGAAAGTGAATGAGAATTATTTTGTTTCTTTGATTTTGATCACTTTTATTTTCCCTGCTATAGGTCAGCGTAATAGATTATAAGTTGGATAACCTTATGTATTGCTACCTTACTGTGACTGAACCTGACTATCTGAGTATTTAGAGAGACCTTGTTAAAAGTCTCCCTTTCATGAGAATTTTGGGATATGAGATTCATGACTTGTCTGGACAGCTTCTATTGAGGTACACACTGTCCTTACCTTATTAATCTTGAATGAGCAAGTCAAGGTTGTGTTGTTACAATGAGCCTTTGGCCCCTAAGAGTTTTATGAGTGTG
>NW_015434265.1:0-1076 GCF_001527695.2 Protobothrops mucrosquamatus | reverse complement strand
TATCTCAGGGGCTGCCCCAAAGAAGAGGGAGTCAAGCTATTCTTCAAAGCACCTGAGGGCAAAGACAAGAAGCAACAGATGGAAACTGATCAAGGAGAGAAGCAACCTGGAATTCAGGAAAAAAATTCTATTCATGAGAACAATTAACCAGTGGGACAACCTGCCTCCAGAAGCGGCGAATGCTCCAACACTGGAAGTTTCTAAGAAGAGACTGGACAGCCATTTGTCTGAAATGGTAAAGGGTTTCCTGCCTGAGCAGGGGGTTGGACTAGAGGACCTCCAAGGCCCCTTCCAACTCTTTGGCAGTTGCATAATTGGAGTATTGTTTCCTGCTTGGTTGTTTGTCTAGTGTTAATCCCTGCTTCTCTGGCTGTTTGTCGCTTTTTAATTTTTTTCTTGTTAGCTTTTACTTTGTCTCTTTTCAATGGTGAGCAAATGTGGTTTATGTGTCTATTTATGGTTTTGTTTGAATGCCAACCTCATACCCATGAACACAAAATAGCAGTCAGAAGACACAATAAAAACTCCCTAATCTCAGAGTATATGGAGACACTCAAGCATAATTTCAACAGGAAAAGTGTAAGCATCCTAGACCCAGCTAAATCCAAAAATGCCAGGGAATTCCTGGAAGGTGGGCATTCAGACAGATGAGCCATCAACGGACACATAGAGATAAACCCACATTTACACACCATTGAAGAGAGAATAAAAAGCTAAAAAGGAAACCAAGACTAGAACACAATTTCTCCAGTCAACAATACCCAGAGAAGCAGGGATTAACACCAGACAATCATACAAAAACCATATTTGACATCGATAGATGTCAACAATATTAATTTAATTCCTAATTCTTCTAATAAGAGGGAGAAAACTACACCCCCACCATCATCTCCACGCAGTGTAAGTTGTGACATACAAACAGGGGGAAAACCCCACACTCTCTAACACTGATGATGCTACCTAGATGGGGAATGAAACGTCTACAAGAAAACCACCAAGGTCAGAGAGCACCAAGGAGTCCACACTCCATCCCCGAGTTCCTTAAATGTTCTTCTGTTGCTCGTCCCTCCTTAGAG
>NW_015434264.1:0-1076 GCF_001527695.2 Protobothrops mucrosquamatus | reverse complement strand
CTTCCGCCGCGCCCTCAAGACATGGCTCTTTCAGCAAGCGGGACTGACCTAGGGTGAATTTTAAATAGGGATAATTTTTAATGATTTTAATAATGTCACAGCTACAAATATTCGGTTTTAATTGGCTTTTATAGGGGAAATGTTGTGTGTGTTGTTTGTATTGTGTTATTTTAATATGCTGTGAGCCGCCCTGAGTCCCATGGGGAGAAGGGCGGCATATAAATTATGAAAAATAAAAAAAAATAAAATAAATAAAAAAGTAATGGTGCAAAGAGTTGACTGGTCGCCCAGAAAGCAATGTAAAATAGTATTATGAAGTGAACAAGGCTACAGTTGTAAAGAAATTAGAAGAAAAATGGGTGGAAACTTAACCAAAGGTGGCATTTCTACTGTACGCTTTTCCCAAAAGGTTTCCACAATTTTGGCCACTACTGTAGCTTGCAGACAATCAGAGGTACAAGAATTTGGAAAAGTCCTGGTCAACAGATAACAGCTCCTAACAAAGGCCAAGATACCCAACTAGAGTAGACCAACAATCAGAGAGCAGTGTTGTAAGCGTGAATAATACGACACCTGGACATTTTTTTATAAAATTTGTAGTACAGGTAGTGCTCAACTTACCAGCATTTATGTAGTGACCGTTTGACATAACAACAACAGGGGAAAAAGTGACTTATCACTGGTTTTCATACATGCTGTACGACTGTTGCAGTATCCCCATTGATCACGTGATCAAAATTCAGATGCTTGGCAACTGGCCTGTATTTATGACGGTTGCAATATCCCAGGGGTCATGTGATCACCATTTGTAACCTTCCAGCGGGCTTCTGACAAGCTAGGACAAGAGGGGAAGCTGCATTCACTTAACAACTGCATTTTTCACTTAACAACTGTGGCAAAAAAGGTCACCACAACAACTGTCTCGCTTAGCAACCAAATTTTGGGCTCTGTTGTGGTTGTAAATCAATGGTTCCGACAGATGAAACTCTTCAAAGAACTTTGAGGCATTGTTTACCTTAAAGAATTTTTATTCAAGCAGCATAGCTTCGGCACGTACATAGTCGAAGCCAAAATCT
>NW_015434263.1:0-1076 GCF_001527695.2 Protobothrops mucrosquamatus | reverse complement strand
CTGGAGAGATCCTGCTATAATCATATCTATAAACCTTGATGAAAACTCCTAAAGGACATAAACCAAGGCTGAGTTTATGCCTTTTAAATGTGGATTTGCTTACAGTTAAGAGCTGAGATGTGGAGTGCTGAGTTTTATATCTGTTAATTAATGTTGCTATTTTAGGACTCTGTTTGGACATTTTGCTGCACCTGGATTGGAGAAGGCATCACTTATTGGATTTACCTATAGCTGAATTATGGACCTTATGAAAGGTTTTATATCTGTTAATTGACATGAGGTGAAGAGATAGTGAAATTGTTTATACCAGTTGGGATGTGGCTGGGATGTTGTTTTTTTAGGGTCCCCCCCTCCATTTCTATTTCTGTTCTCTTACACCATTTTCTTTTCTTTGTATCATCTTTTACTATGGTAATTAAAACTTTTAATAAAATTGTTTTTTAAAAAACCCTCACCCTTAGCTCATCTGTATCCCCAGGCTAGCAACGATTGACAGGAAAAAGCCATACCACAACAGTCTGTCATCTGTGCCAGTTGTGTAAGAAGACAACCATCCAATAAAGTTTGAGGCACTAAATCTTGTGAGTGGAGATTTCTCTTACCCTAAAGTTAAAGATGACAACACGTGTCTGCCTCAGAACAGCATGCTTAGGAAATGAGGGTGGACAGTTTCATGAGTAACAAATTTTATCACTAAATTTAACTGGATCCCGTAGAGCAGCTGCATCAGTGACTTAGCTTCAGATAATATTATCATAACCATAATACAATTACTTCCCATGAAGTAGTCACAATAGATTGAGTTCTAAATAGCCAAGCTAGTGACTATTTGCATAGTAGACTTTCAGAACTAGTATCTATGATAGGACAGAAATAAATTGGAATGAAGATGTTGTGTTCTTTGTATTCCCCCCCCCTTAATCCCCTATGCATATCCTGATCACCCATTAAGGGTGATTGCCCTTCACCATTGATCGCCCATTAAGGGTGATTGCCCTTCTCCATCTGCATACAGTTTCATGCCCGTTGCTGGTTGGCTAACTAGCAACAGGGTCTTGCCAGCCAATGGAATTGTG
>NW_015434262.1:0-1076 GCF_001527695.2 Protobothrops mucrosquamatus | reverse complement strand
TCTCATACACAGTCCTGCGTGGTCTATAACACATTCCAGTTTCTTCCCCCTCGCACCTCCCCAGGATGTCCTCAATCACCACCCCATTGGCAGCGCCTTGTCGTTTAATCCGTTGCCGGCGAGTTGTCAAGTACGCCGGAAGGGGGTGTTTCCCTTCATTCCATCTCGATCGGGTCGTCATTGCGTGCCTAACGGTGCCGTTGGAGGATGGTTCATCCTCACCCCGATCTTCCGATCTCATCGTATCCCGTCTGTCCTCCTGTCTCCCAGATCCCACTCTGTAGTTAAGTGTATTGTCTCTCCATTCCAACGGGGACCCATTTATTAGATGCCCTAAGGGTCCCTGCGGTGATTGTTCATTGGGATCAGCCTGTTGAAGGCCAGATGGTGGTTTTATATCCGATGGTGGGGAATAGTTAGTCCAGGCGCTACCAGCATGATTAGGTGGAGGTTCCCATCAGAAAGCAGCTGCTTGCCTCACCGTCCAGCTGCTCCTTTGGTATCTGCGGCCTCCCAGGGCTCTCCGCGGCTTCTGACAGCCGGCGCCAGCGTTTCTGGCTGCTGGTCGGCAGACGGCTGCTCTCCCTGCACTCCTGTGGCTATTTTGGCGAGAGTCTGGTCTCCCGGCCGTTGGCAGGGCTCTGCGGCGCCCGGCCCCCCCTTGCGCTCGGCTGCGCTAGCGGGGGGGAGGGCCGCAGCCCCCCAACCACCGGCAAGGCCCCTCTGACCCGGGTATGGTAGGTGGCTGCAAAGGAAACGGAGGGGAGGGGGGAGGGCCGTACCTGACGCTCAGGAGGTCCGTGAAGGCCGGGGCATTACCAGCGTTCAGCTGGGCGGCTGCGGCGCTGTTCGGCTACTGCGGGCTGTGCTTCACCCCCCCCCCACCAGTGAATGGCAAGCCCCGTGGGGCTTGACACCTGCTGAGTTTTCCTTGCTGTCTTCAGTTTTGCAGTTTGCAGATTACAGGTAAGCTGGACATTGAAAGGCCAGTTGCCTTTTGAAAAGGACCTTTGGGACAACCCTGACCTGGATGATTGAGAAACTCCATAGACATTTACCGAGGCAGATGCATCTCC
>NW_015434261.1:0-1076 GCF_001527695.2 Protobothrops mucrosquamatus | reverse complement strand
CCGCCGCCCGGCTCGTTGCTGCTGCCGCCCAGCTCATTGCCGCCGCAGCCGCAGCCGCCCAGTTCGTTCACGGTGTGTTCCTGCCGCCGCCACCACCGCCGCCCAGCTCGTTCCTGGCCTGTGATGCTCCAGGTATGGCCATCCCCCCTTCCCTTCCGTTCCCTGCGGCGCTGCTGCTGCTGCCGCCCGCGCTGCTGTGGACTTACAATATCCAAGCAAAAGACTGCAAAAGACCATCCCGCCAAGGGGGAAAGGTGCGCAGTTGGGCACCGTCTTCCTTCGGCGTCTCTTTAAACGGTGCTCGGATATTGTAAGTCCACAAAGAACTGGGGAAAAATATTGACTCGAGTATAAGCCTAGGGGGGCATTTTTCAGCTCAAAAAATGGGCTGAAAAACTCGGCTTATACTCGAGTATATACGGTACATATTTCCAGCAACATCAGATAAGAGGAACATTGATTCGGATATGGGAAAAAAATAAAAAAGAAGACATTATATGAAAATTCCAAATTGGTTTTCGCCGATGGAGGCAGTGATTTACCCTAACACATTAGATAAAAAAAGATGATTAGATATAAAGAATTATTAGACAACCAAGGAAATCTTAAATTAAGAGAAGAGTTGGAGGAACAAAGAATACCCATAGACTGGTGGCCATATCTACAAATTCAATCTAGATATAATAGGGATAGGCAAGAACACAGAATAAGTCAGACCCCACATCAACTTGATAAAATTTTAACAAGTAAGGAAGGAAAATTATCTAAAATTTATAAATACTTATTAGAGATAGAGTTAGAGGAAGAAATAGTGAAGGGGCCAATGATAGCATAGGCACGAAATGTGGGTCGAAATATAAATTTGGAGGAATGGGAAAGATTATGGAACATAAACTGTAAACTGACGCTATCAACTACATACAGGGAGAACCAATATAAAATGATTTACAGATGGCATTTAACACCGGCGAGATTGGCCAAAATGTATAAAAACATGGACCCGAAGTGTTGGAAATGTAAAATCAGAGAAGGAACATTTTATCATATGTGGTGGCTGTGTCCTAAAGCAAAAAACT
>NW_015434260.1:0-1076 GCF_001527695.2 Protobothrops mucrosquamatus | reverse complement strand
GCTGGTAAAACAGGTGGGCCAGGTAACTTATCCATTTCAATGGGAATAGAGCTGGGAGGGACCTTGGAGGTCTTCTAGTCCAGCCCCCTGCTCAAGCAGGAGACCCTGTACCATTTCATTCGGAATAGAGCTGGGAGGGACCTTGAAGGTCTTCTAGTCCAGCCCCCTGCCCAAGCAGGAGAACCTGTACCATTTCATTCGGAATAGAGCTGGGAGGGACCTTGGAGGTCTTCTAGTCCAGCCCCCTGCCCAAGCAGGAGAACCTGTACCATTTCATTCGGAATAGAGCTGGGAGGGACCTTGGAGGTCTTCTAGTCCACCCCCCTGCTCAAGCAGGAGAACCTAGACCATTTCAATCAATCAATTAATCAGACTAGAGCTGGGAGGGACCTTAGAGGTCTTCTAGTCCAGCCCCCTGCTCAAGGAGGAGACCCTGTACCATTCCAGACAGCTGGCTGTCCAGTCTCTTCTTAAAAACCCAAAGCCCAAAGTGCCTGAAGCCAAGGGGGAGGGGGCACGTGGGGCAGGCCCCCTTCCCTGCCCCACCTTGGCCCCCAAGGGCAAAAGGTCAAGCCTAAAGCACCGAAGGGGGGGAGGGCACTTTGCATCCCAGGAAGGGCCTCGCGGGGTGTGTGTGTGTGTCTAGGAGCGGCATCCCAACTGGAAAGCCGGGGGGGGGGTTCCACTCCCAGAATTCCTCCGGTAAGCTTGCTGGCCGGGGAGGGGATTCTGGGAGTGGAAGTCCCCCCACCAGCTCTTCCAGTTGCAGAGGTCGAGAAAGGCCCCCTCGAGGTGGGCTTCCAGGGGCAGCAACAGCTGGGAGGCCCCCTCCTCCTCCTTCTCACGACCCCCCCCCAGTCTTGAAGGGCGGGGGTCGCCCCCCCCCCGGCAGGACACGCGTGGAGACCTCGGGGGTGGCTGGGTGGCGCCCCCTCCCCTCCCCTCCCCTCCCGCCCCCGTACCTGAAGGCGGCGTCGTAGAAGGGGTCCGCGCCGTCCCCCGCGCCGCGCTGCGCAGGGCTCGCCTCTCCCGCTCCGTCGCGGGGCTGCCGAGGAACGCCCCCGGCCGCCGCCGCC
>NW_015434259.1:0-1076 GCF_001527695.2 Protobothrops mucrosquamatus | reverse complement strand
AACCAGTGGAACAGCTTGCCCCCAGAGGTTGTGGGTGCTTCATCACTGGAGGGTTTTAAGAAGAGACTGGACAGCCACTTGTCTGAAATAGCATAGGATCTCCTGCTTGAGCTGGGGGTTGAACTAGAAGACCTCCAAGGTCCCTTCCAGCTCTATTCTGAATCTGACCTGTACATCTAAAAGTCGCAGTGCAACGTTAGTGCAATAGGAAAGGAAAACCATGAAACAGTATGCAGAGTAACCAAAGCTTTAGACACAATGTCACTACTCTGATTGTGAACAGAACCTCTGAAGAATGGCATTCTTCATCAACAACAACATTAACAGTTATTACAGGTTAAGGTTAGAATTAGGATACTAAATATCTGCTGTGGGAGAATCCTCTGGCAACATGTAGCTACAGCTTTACTATGGAATACAGGACATTAAAATGATGCTTTTCTTTTTTCTTAAAATAAAACAAATGTTGTGCAATTTATATTCATTATCCAGTAATGTAATGGGCAGTGAGAAGAACCGTGAGGAACAGAAGCAGAGCCGCTACCAAGAGAATGGTCAAACAAAAGACATTTGAGTCTGAGGCCAAATATAATTTGAGGGAGCATCTCAGGCTTGACCTTTCCTAGTTCTCTTGAAAATAAAGGGGAGCTGAAGGCGAGGTGCATTCAGATTGTTAAGATTCTGTTGCGGTAACATTCTGAAACTTTCCATTTGTCACCTCCGTTATCTTCTTCACCTCCATCGCTTTTTGTTAGAGAGCTGCGCAACTTGGTCTCTGCAATGGCTGAGATGTTTCAATCGTTTGATGTTAAATTTCAAAATAGATGTGATCAACTGATGCAGCAACAACAGGATTTATTACAATGGCGAGATTTATCACAGAAACAGGAGGATTTTTGCTTGAATGTTACAATTGCTTCTCAAGATCTGGTTGAACAAGTGGATCTGGTGGTAGCTGATGAAAGTTATTCACACCCTGAAGAGGCCATATTAGAACCTTACATTGACTTTTTAAAAACGAATAAAATTGTGGAACAAGGAATAAAAGAAGAGAGACTGAGTAACCCTGAACAGGC
>NW_015434258.1:0-1076 GCF_001527695.2 Protobothrops mucrosquamatus | reverse complement strand
AGAGCCAAGGTTGCCTACCCCTGGTCTAGTGGTTAAGGCTTGAAAGCAGAAGGTGGTGAGGTCAAGTCCTGCCTTAGCCATGAAAGCTAGTTGGGTGACCTTGGGTCAGTCACTCTCTCTCAGCCCAACTCACCTCACAAGGTTGTTGTAGTAGGGAAAATAGGAGGAGAAAGGTATGTTGGACATGTTCACTGCCCTGAGTTAATTGTAAAAATAATAAAGGTGGGATATAAATAAATGGGAATGAGCTAAAAAAAAACAGGACATAGATAGTGTAAAAAAGTTTTCTCCTATTGTGCTTTTCAAGAAAAAGAAGCAAAATTATTTTATCTTTGCTTTTAGAGTCCGTATTCTAAGGAAAGTACTCTGTATTTCAGTGAAGAAGAGAGACATGTTGACCTGACTGGCGTTTGTAGGGGATTGTCATCAAGAAACTTAAAAAGATAAGCCAATTAGATTCATTATATCTTTTCCTCTGTATGCAATAAAATTTCAGCAATAGATGTGCGTGAGCACATTTTCCTTTTAATATCATACACACTAGATTAGTTTATTAGAGCATCTCAAGGGGCTGGTGATGGGAATTTAATCTCTAGCTATTTCTTTTTCCATATTGAAAAGAGATCTGGATTCCAGCAAGAAGTAATTTGGTTTTTTGTTTTTTTTTGTTTTTTTGTTTGTTTTTTTTAAAGAAATCCACAACATTGTGCCATAAGCTGTAATGGACATATAATTCAAGGAAGCATACTCTTCCTGTGACAGTTAGGGGGTTGATCCAAAGGCTAGTGAAGCCAATGGGAATAAGGGAAAATTACACCCTGCATGATCCAGTAGCAAAAGAACATATTTCAAAATGAGATGGGACAGGTTTTACCTCAAGGCAAATTCCTTCTCCTTGGAGGAGAGCTTAGCAAAGGGGCAGTTTGCATATCTGTTGGGTAATAGTTATGAAGGGAAGATGGGCAAATAAGCAAGCGGCCGAGCTTTACAGCTCTTACTTCCTCAGGCAGAGAAGAATTCTTTGGTTATTAATCTGTTGGAAAGTTGCATTTTATAAAATCTAGGATTGTCAGAAG
>NW_015434257.1:0-1076 GCF_001527695.2 Protobothrops mucrosquamatus | reverse complement strand
GGAAAGGATAGGTATAGGCAAAGCCTGCCCTTCTTAACTTTCAAAGATGTTCAAGATGTACTTTGAATTCTTCAATTATTTCTCTATATTCTGAGTTTGTCAATTATTTGCAAATCTCTTCTTTAAAGTATTTACCTGCTGCATTTCAATGGTTCACTGAATATTGGAAGATATAACAAATATAACTGTAACATGCTTTTAAAAAAAATGATATTTACTTATTAGTGCCTTTGGTCAGTCTTGACTCCTAGTGACTTCATGGACTTCATGGTGCATTTCTTCATTCCTCACGAAGGGTGACACCTCCCCAGCTGCATTTCTTGCCTGTTTTTCTCCCTCCCTCATTTCAAATATTTTCCCACCACTTTGTACTAAGGAAGGAAGGAAGGAAAGAAGGAAACAAGGAGAGGGAGGGTCTGAAGGAAGTCCTGCGTTAGTCCTGCCCTGCTGCCCTTTCACCATCCCCTTGCCTATCCTGAGGGTCTCCCATCCTATTGCTAAGGAAGCTTTGGATACAAAGCTGGGTTTCCTCCCATGGAGAGTGAATGGGCCTCCCTCTGATTTTGCCCTCGTACCCATCATGAGCAACCTAGGTAAGGAGAGCAAGCACAGCAGCAGCAGCCTTCAGGAGGAGGTAAGTGCAGCTGCGCACCCCCTTGGGGAAGTGGGGCTGGGTTTGGTGCCATGGGTGCTCGAGGGCCAGGCTGGACATTTGACCTCTGCTGCCCAGGGCTCCTGGCAGCCTGCATCACCATCGAGCCCCCCCCCGCATGGCCTGAGAGGAACAGTGAGGCTCCTCCAGTGGACCATGCCTTGGCACTTGTCCTGGTCCCACCCCCTTCTGCCAGAGACCCTCAGATCTGTCTCACTCCTGTCCAGGCCCCCACAGGCACCCTTGACACAAATGATGTAGAGCTGGCCATGCCCACCCAGTAGGCCACACCCACTCCATCCACACCCACCCAGTAGGCCACACCCACCCTGGCGACACCCATCCAGCCCCCCAAGGGCAACCACAATGCTGATGCGGCCCTCAATGAAATTGAGTTTGACACCCCTGGCTTAGAGGGAATAAC
>NW_015434256.1:0-1076 GCF_001527695.2 Protobothrops mucrosquamatus | reverse complement strand
TCGCGTGGGAGGATTCGCGGTTTCTTTCTTTCCTCCCTCCCCCCTCTTTCCTTCCTTCCTCCCTCCCTCCCCCTCTCTTTCCTCCCTCCCTCTTTCTTTCTTTCCTCCCTCCCTCCCTCTTTCTTTCTTTCCTCCCTACGTGAGGGGGCCTCAATTTGTTTGCGCCTCGGGCCTCCTAACTACTAAATCCGCCACTGGTGCTGATCATCATCTTTAAAGCGCTCCATGGCATCGGACCCGGATATCTTCGAGACCGCCTCCTGCCGCAGATTACCCCCCATCGACCTGTACGCTCCCACAGAGTGGGTCTCCTCAGGGTGCCGTCAGCCAGACAGTGCCGGCTGGCGACCCCAAGGGGGAGGGCCTTCTATGTGGGAGCTCCCACCTTCTGGAACGAACTGCCCCCAGAGATCAGGGTGATCCCTGATCTCCCTTCCTTCCGCCGCGCCCTTAAGACATGGTTATTCCAGCTTGCGGGACTGGCCTAGGGTAAACTTTTAGAGGGGGTTTTAATTATATTTTAATTTGACCAAATTCAAATATTTCCCTTTTAACTAATTTTTAAATTTGTAGTGTTATTTTTGTATTTTTACCTGATTGTCAGCCGCCCTGAGTCCGCAAGGAGAAGGGCGGGATATAAATTTAAATAAATAAAATAAATAAATAAATAAATAAATAATGTCTGCTTAAATTGATATAAATAATTTTACTTTGTCTCATTATGAGAAGTAACTTCAGAAGCACTTCTCAGCTACTTAAAGAAAATCAAAGAGGAAAATCATCCCATTGGAAAAGTTAGTGTTGTTTGTATTTGTATTTTTCTTATGATAAACAATGGGAGAACAGAATCCCATTTTTTCCAGCTCTTACTTCAGAAACAGGTGCCAAGATAGATTGAATAATTTGAAAAATAAGTAAAAGAGATTTGGCTCTTCCAAAGCTCTGGGTTGTGTCTCTGAAAAAGATAAGATACTCTTGTACATCGAGTAAGAAATGTGGATAATCCAATTTGATTTGGACAACTGAAAGAGGAAGGAAGGAAGGAAGGAAGGAAGGAAGGAAGGAAGGAAGGAAGG
>NW_015434255.1:0-1076 GCF_001527695.2 Protobothrops mucrosquamatus | reverse complement strand
CCTAGGACTCTGTTCATACGCCATCGCATTTCCCTACTGTGACCGTTGGAACGTTCCGGCACACTGGGTCGGTGGCAAAGGGAAAAATCTTTCCCTATTCAAGGTGATCACCCTTGCGAGGGTCCCTCTAAAATTCTCACCCCTGTTACGGGGCTCTAAGAGTTGAAGCCTGAACCCTGATCCAACAGTCAACGCAACAGACTACCTGTAATAACTTCACCATAGGAATGAACATACATACATACAATTATGTGAGCAAATTATCTTGGAGGCCTGGCAAATCATAATCTTTCTAGGACAGAGATAAAAAAATTAATTCTTTAGGATGGATGAATTTGCTGTGTAGAGAAGCTCCTCCCTTTTTTCAGGTCCAATCCCACATCAGTCACTCATTTGATTGTTCAGCCAGCATCTCCTAAATTCTTTTGGCATGCAGGAAATGGTAGCTGGCACTTGCAAACAGTCCCAATTGAGAATGCCGATAAGTATTATTGTCCCACCACATTGAACTAGCTTCCCCCAATCCCCATCTGTACTTCTTGCACAGATTGCTGCAACTCAAGAATAGCTACAGCAAAGGAAAAACTTAGGCCACAATCCAAACATGTAAGAGGTATGCCTGGAATAGAATCACACAATAGAATCATACAATGCAATCATACAAAAGATTACACATATACACTTGTATATTCTTTTTTTTTCCCGCAGCAGAGAAACACCCCAGGCTCTTACTATCCAGCAATATCCTGTTTCCCACACTGAACCATGGAAAGTGGGTCAGGGGAAAATACTAACAAAGCCAGGGCAGTAGTCTGTAGGACATAAAACCAAGTCTTTGCTGACTTTGTCCATTGATCAGTTATATGCCACTTATTTAAAAAAAAAAAACCTCAGTTCAGAATAAATATAACCATATATCAAAGTATTATATAAAATATATAGAATAAAATAGGAGCAAAATAGCAAATAGGAGCAAAATAGCAAACAATATTCACGAAGACAAAAAAAAAATATCACAGCTGCGTTTTTGTTAGAGGACCACAACCATAAAATGACTGCCTATCAGAAAACATCAT
>NW_015434254.1:0-1076 GCF_001527695.2 Protobothrops mucrosquamatus | reverse complement strand
CAGTTGCAATGTATGGCTGTGAAAGTTGGACCATAAGAAAGGCTGAGCGCCAAAGAATGGAGGCCTTTGAACTCTGGTGCTGGAGAAGACTCCTGCGAGTCCCCTGGACTGCAAGGCGATCCAACCGGTCAGTCCTGGAGGAGATCAACCCCGACTGCTCTTTAGAAGGCCAGATCCTGAAGTTGAAACTCAAGTACTTGGGCCACCTAATTTGAAGGAAGGACTCACTGGAGAAGAGCCTGATGCTGGGAAAGATGGAGGGCAAGAGAAGAAGGAGATGACAGAGAATGAGGTGGCTGGATGGAGTCACTGATGGTGTGAGCTTCAATGGACTCCAGAAGATGGTAGAGGACAGGAAGGCCTGGAGGAACGTCGTCCAAGGGGTCGCGATGGGTCGGACACGACTTCGCAACTAACAACAACAAACCTGTAAGGCCTATAATCCAGTCTTAGCACGAACCTCTCAAAACGAGACGCAGAGGTATCCACCATATATTTTAACTCCAACAGCGACGGATCATTTTAGCAGCCTAATCTAGCTAATCCTAATGCAGGTTTTAGCATTTATATCTTGGTTTGTTGGCCACTCACTTGGGTTATCCGAGCACGCTTAACCAGCTTATGTCTAGGGAGATTCTCAATCATCCAGGTCAAGGCTTTTCAACCAGTGGTACGGGTACCACCTGTGGTACATTGGCACCTGGCAAGTGGTACGCAACCATCCTAGAAAAGTGGTAGCGGGGGAGGGGAATGAGCTGAACCGGTGGCAGCACCGCACAAGCCTGAGCGAGAGATGGCTGGAGCTGCAGGGCTGTCAGGGCTCAGCGGAAGCACCAGGATCAGCGCCAGTCTCCAGCTGGAGCTTGGCGCTGATCCTGGCGCTTCTGCTGAGCCCAGAAGAAGCGCCGATCAGCTGGAATGTTGCAGCCTCTCCAGGGTCTTGTGATTTACATTCAGATGCTTGGCAACTGATTCATATTTATGACGGTCACAGTGTCCCAGGGTCATGTGAAGGGACCAAAACCTGCTGCAACCACCCAGCAGACGGGGGGAATAAAAACCAAACACCCCCCACC
>NW_015434253.1:0-1076 GCF_001527695.2 Protobothrops mucrosquamatus | reverse complement strand
TATCCTCAACTGATGCATTTCCTTAAAAGCTTCTATCCAAGAAACGTTTATCATTTCCTGAGTTGCCCATCTAGTGAAAATGGGCTCACTGGCTAGTTTGGTTCCCTGCAATTTTTACCCACTGAATGTAATATTACATTCTGGAACAATTCTAAGAACATCTTGTGCATAATAGCCTCTCAGATATTTCAATATGGTCGTCTTCTTTTTTTTCCAGCCGAGGATATCCAGGTCTTTCATCCTTTTCTCATACAAATAGCCTTCTTCTAGGGGTGTGAAAATCCTGATGAAACAGTATCACAAAAATGAGCCAATTTGCCTTGTCAAGTTGCTTCCTTTGCTTTGAGGTCTCATCTCGCAATACCAGTAGCCACAAAAGGCT
Organism: Protobothrops mucrosquamatus; assembly: GCF_001527695.2. Classification (NCBI taxonomy): domain Eukaryota; kingdom Metazoa; phylum Chordata; class Lepidosauria; order Squamata; family Viperidae; genus Protobothrops; species Protobothrops mucrosquamatus. The sequence continues at coordinate 694 of NW_015434253.1, read as the reverse complement.
TCTATATATGTATTCTCCATAAGTTAATAAGGGAGCAAAGCAGATTCTAATATTCCTGTTTGTAATAAGCAATTTGAAAGCATCTCCAATAATCACATTTTCTTCAAATGCCAAAAAGGTTTCGTCATATAAATTCAAAGACCCTCAGTATTCCTCTGATTTTAAACTGGAATAAATTAATAATGAAATACCACTTTACAATGCCTTGGTAAGGCCACACTTGGAATACTGCATCCAGTTTTGGTCACCACGATGTAAAAAAGATGTTGAGACTCTAGAAAGAGTACAGAGAAGAGCAACAAAGATGATTAGGGGACTGGAGGCCAAAGCATATAAGGAACGGTTGCTGGAATTGGGTATGTCTAGTTTAACAAAGAGAAGGACGAGGGGGAACATGATAGCAGTGTTCCAATATCTCAGGGGCTGCCACAAAGAAGAGGGAGTCAAGCTATTCTCCAAAGCACCTGAAGGCAGGACAAGAAGCAACGGGTGGAAAAGCAACCTAGAACTAAGGAGAAACTTCCTGACAGTTAGAACAATTAACCAGTGGAACAACCTGCCTCCAGAAGCGGTGAATGCGCCAACACTGGAAGTTTTTAAGAAGAGACTGGACAGCCATTTGTCCGAAATGGTATAGGGTTTCCTGCCTGAGCAGGGGGTTGGACTAGATGACCTCCAAGGTCCCTTCCAACTT
>NW_015434252.1:0-1076 GCF_001527695.2 Protobothrops mucrosquamatus | reverse complement strand
TAAATCTATTTTATTTCATACTGCCTTTGACCCCATATGATTTATTGCAACCATCTATCTCATGTTTTATTTTGATTCTGTTCTTGATATTTATCTTGCTTTAACTTTCCATTATTGCCTAGGCATTTTTCTTTCTTTTGATATTTTATACCATCCAGAGTTTTCAGGGGTTATAAATACAAATGAATGAATACCTCAAGGCAAAATAATTTAAAGCTATGGCTTGGGCAAGAATTCTGAAGAATTTCAAGGAAATCTTTTCAGTAAGGTGTTTTTGTTTTTTTTTAAGTCACACAAAAGTTCAGGGAGAGAAAGGAGTTATATTCCACAAATGTTTTTTTCCCCCCAACAATTTCTGCCAAGTATTTAAGAATGTCTAAAGTTGGATCCTGGTGTTTTAAACAGAAATAGATCTGAAAATGAAAAAAAAATAGACTCGCTTAGTAGCACATTGCCAGGCTTTCTTTTGGATACCAGTGTGTGAAAGCAGATGGCAGCATAGAAAGACGACATGTGCTAAAGATAATTGCATTTGAAGAGCAAATATTCTGACATAAATGTTCAAAAGAGCATTGTCTATATAAAAAAATAGTTTTGCAACTTACAGCTTCCCATTTGCATGCATTTTTTTCCTCCAAAGAATTACCAATGCTATGTGTGGATGATGAAACAACATGGGTCAATTCTAAAAAGTAATTTTGACATATGACATAACACAGTGACCCCAATGCAGCCTATTCATTTTCTGCATCTCTTTTCTTTTTTTCTTTTTAGTTTCTATTCCACAATAGCTTAATGTCCTAAACCCCTATTATCTGATCTACCATGGGCAAATATTTAAATCCTTTTATAATTAGTAAAATGTGAGTTAATAAGATTTTTGCATAGAAGATATGACAAACATTTTTCGGAGTCCTCTAGGAAAATTATGATGTTATTAAAGATGACTGATGGGTGGACCAGACTTTGCATATTTTTCACCCATTCTACTATATTTGAACCGTCACAAACACATAGATTCTATCTATCTATCTATCTATCTATCTATCTATCTATCTATCTATCTATCTATCTAT
>NW_015434251.1:0-1076 GCF_001527695.2 Protobothrops mucrosquamatus | reverse complement strand
TGTTTTCGCTGGAGGGACTGGCTGACTATGGGGGCGGTATTGGGCGGGCCTGGGATGGGCGGGGCCTGATGAGATACAAAGCACGCTGCGAGAAAGCAACTCCCAGAGCTAACTTTACTACAACTTTGAATAAAATTGTTGTTGGTTTGCCGTTCCTGTCTGTTGGCGTTTTGTTTGGGAAACCGAGCCAGGACGGTCTTACAGCTAGGCTGCATTAACAGAGAGATAGAATCAAGATCACAAGAAGTGTTAATACCACTTTACAATGCCTTGGTAAGGCCACACTTGGAATACTGCATCCAGTTTTGGTCACCACGATTTTAAAAAAGACGTTGAGACTTTAGAAAGAGTACAGAGAAGAGCAACAAAGATGTTTAGGGGATTGGAGGCTAAAACATATAAGGAACGGTTGCTAGAATTGGGTATGTCTAGTTTAATGAAGAGAAGGACTAGGTGTGACATGATAGCAGTGTTCCAATATCTCAGGGGCTGCCACAAAGAAGAGGGAGTCAAGCTATTTTCCAAAGCACCTGAAGGCAAGACAAGAAGCAACAGATAGAAATTAACCAGAGAGAGAAGCAACCTAGAACTAAGGAAAAATTTCCTGACAGTTAGAACAATTAATCAGTGGAACAACCTGCATCCAGAAGCGGTGAATGCTCCAACACTGGAAGTTTTTGAGAAGAGATTGGACAGTCATTTGTCTGAAATGGTATAGGGTTTGCTGCCTGAGCAGGGGGTTGGACTAGATGACCTCCAAGGTCCTTTCTATTATTATTATTATTATTATTATTATTATTATTATTATTATTATTATTATTATTATTATTATTATTATTATTATTATTATTATTATTATTATTATCGTTGTTGTTGTTGCTGCTGCTGCTGCTGTTGTGGTTGTTGTTGTGGTTGTTAATTCTGCATAAGTTTCCATTTGACATCTGATGCCTTCATTCCTGCACAATACTTGGCTTTCTTGGGCTACAGAGGATTAGACATCAATGCTAGACAGTAAGATATTGTGACAGTGAAGATCTTTTTAAAGACTTGTGTTGGGAACTTTTTAGTTTAAT
>NW_015434250.1:0-1076 GCF_001527695.2 Protobothrops mucrosquamatus | reverse complement strand
ATTGGCCTAGGGGGGGATTTTATAGGGATTTTAAAGGGATTTTATAATTTTTCTAATACAGGTTATTTAATATATATTTTAATTTGGCTTTTAGATATTTATTGTATAGCTCTGTTTTTACTTACCTGTAAGCCGCCCTGAGTCCCTCGGGAGAAGGGCGGGGTATAAATTAAAGTAATAATAATAATAATAATAATAAGATTGAGAAACACTATTCTAGGCAAACAATTCCACTACTCAGCTGCTCCCACCATTTGGAAATCCTTCTTGAGAATCAGCCAAAAGCTCTTTTCCTTTCCTTTCAAAACATTCCCTTTGCTTGGGCTAGATGACCTTTGAGGTCCCTCCCAGCCTTACAATTCTATGTTCTTCTATGTACTCCCCCCAGCATTAGCAGAAGACAGGCCCAACATCCTCCACATAAAAAAAAAAAAGCAAAAACCCTGTTAAGTATTTGCAATTTGCTTCGGATCTCCTGTTAACCTTCACCTCCGCAGACTAAACACGTCCTTGTATGTTCCTGATATGACTTGGTTTCCAATGTTCTTTATCAGTCTGGAAATTCCCAGCTGCTCCATCCCCAAGGACACGCTCCGGTCAGGCACAATTTTGCAAGGACGGCCCGATTCATAATTTTTTTTTTCTTTCTTAAATTTCAACCTCAAGCGTTAACATTCGAACGAAGCTCAAAGTGAAAGGAAGTAGCGAATCGCAGCTGAAGTGAAGCAAAACGTTATACAGAAAAGAAATTTATAATTCCTAGGTCAGGGATGTCCACCCTTCGCAACTTGAAGACCTGTGGATGCATGGCTGGCAGGGGAATTCTGGGAATTGGAGTCTTCAAGTTGCCAAAATTGGCTACCCCAACCTGGAAGGACGAAAAGTCTTTCTTCCCATTTTTAAAAAACAGCGCAGGGTTTTGTGGGAAGTCAACCCCCCCCCCCAGAGAAGGAAATATTAAAAGGGCAGAAAAATATATTTCCTCAAAGGATCTTAAAGAGGCAGAAAAGCAGGCCCAGTTTTTTCTTAATAGCCCCAAGTCTCCCTCCCCCAAGCAGAAACCAGCTCTGTAGAAA
>NW_015434249.1:0-1076 GCF_001527695.2 Protobothrops mucrosquamatus | reverse complement strand
TATGGAGAAATTCAGATAAATCACTTATGCACTTGTCTATGCACACATTTGGCATACAATTTCAAAAGACAAATGATACCAGTAACACTTTAATGCCACTAATGTATGGTCATTTCTAGAGATTATAATATCAACAAAAAGAGCATAATCCTTAAGCTCCATATTGAGCCATGAAAGATCACTAGATGACTTTGAGTCAGTCATTCATTCTCTCAGCCTACTTTATATTATAGGGCAGTCATTATAGGAGAGACTGCTGTGTATACCAACATCAGCTCCTATAGAACAGATAAGGCATTCCACAAATAACTAAAAGTCTAGAAGGGCAGTAATAATATATGTAAGATATTGACCATCTTCCACCCTATAAAACTACAATTCCCAAAGCTCTGATTATTGGGCATGCCATTTAGTTAGGACTGATGTGAGTTGACTGGGACTAGTAAATTCTTTACTATCTGAAGTGCAGCTTACGAGGATGCCTAACATGATACTAAGAAACTAAATCAGGAACTGAGTTAAGAATGCTAGGCAAGTGTACATTAAAGCATCATGACTGTAAGATTCTACAAAAAAGTATGCATAATTATTTTTTACTTTTACTTTTTATTTATTAAGAACATTATACAAAAGTGAGTGCATACTTACCCATCATACTACAAAATTGCTTTTGGAGTAAGCAATGTTATGTATAGAAGATTATGAAATAATACACCAAATAAAATAGCTGATATAAAAGAAAAGAAAATGTACAATGGCTAGATATAATTTATACCAATTTAGATCATTATATCTCTTCATACTGTTTTGTCTTTACAAACTAGCCTTGCTTCCATTAAATCCATGTACTCCTTCAGTTATTGCCTTTTACTCTTTTTTTTTATTTTTTTTTTATTATTATTTTTCACCATACACCATACACCAAAACTACATAAACATAACTCTTTTCTTCTAACAGAACAGTGCTTTACATTTTAAATGTTCTTTACATCTTATTTACATTTTATATACATCAATAATTATATCTTTTTCTTTCTCTGTTCTAGCCAATTATAACATTTATTCCAAATTTCATA
>NW_015434248.1:0-1076 GCF_001527695.2 Protobothrops mucrosquamatus | reverse complement strand
TTTGCTTTTTTACAAGCCCACCAAACATGATGAACATCCCTTCATGTTGTTCACGTTTCCAGGAAGATTTAAAGCATTTTAGTACATTCTACACAATTTCTCTGGTGACAAATAAGATAAGACAATGATTATAATCTTCTCTTTCTCTAAGTTTAGCTTGTATTAGATGTTGCTGCTGCAATTAAAATTCTTAATAAAAATTATGCTTTTTAAAAAATAAATCAGTGTGGTCACATGGCATCTCATTTTACGTTCATGTTGCTTAGCAATAGAGTTTCTGATCCCAATTACTATTGCTAAGTGAGATGTACTTTTAACCAAATTCATTCTATAAGTAATCTTCACAGTGCAATTTTGGAAAATGCACATGGCTTCTATTATAGGACTTTGATTAGCCATAGATTATCAGTCCGTACTGTAGTGAAATATTCCTGTGAGAATTAGTCTTTTCTTTAAAAAAAATATTTTGGTGGGGGGAAACAAATAGATACACACATCCTCCTTTCAGCACAATATATATAAAGCTCAGATTGATACACTGATCTATCTGACACTTGTTTAAAAGACTCTGATGCTCATGTCAGGACCATCAATCTACAATGAATTTTTATATTGATTTCTAATGAGATAAAGATTCAAAGAGGATGCCTACAGATCTTTCAGTTTACTAAGAGTGCTAAAACTAAAATTAAAACCAGTACTTAAATATTGTATATGTGCACTCTGGAAACTTCCAATGAAGAAATAAAGATGCTGCATTTTTATATATGTACATTATATGAAGTTGCCAATGTCATCAAAAATGATGCAAGAAATTCAAATAAGAGCATGCTTCTAAGCCAAAATTGTAGACGTGGGAGTAATTTTTTTTTTTTAAAAAAAAGAAGAGTCATTAACATGAACATAAGATGCCAATACAAGTGTACAGATTTGGATAGATTCCAGTGGTATCTAATCCCATTAAAGCAGAAACTTGCAAACATTGACTATTAACATATGCATCGAATTCTCTTCTTGCTACAGCCAAAAATTAACGCTCTTGCATTTATTTTCTCATGTAAATTCAATTGCTTCTG
>NW_015434247.1:0-1076 GCF_001527695.2 Protobothrops mucrosquamatus | reverse complement strand
GAAGAAAAAAGGGAGGGAGGGAGGGAGGGAGGAGAGAGAGAATGGGGAGAGAGGGGGAAGGAAGAAAGAGAGGGAGGGAGGGAGAGGAAGGAGAGAGAGAGAATGGGGAGGGAAGAAGGAAGGAAAGAAGGAAGAGAAAGACGAGAGAAGGGAAGGGAAGGGAAGGGAAGGGAAGGGAAGGAGGGGATTGTAAGGGATGAGGAAGGGAAGTTAGATAACTGTGATCATCATTCCTCAATAAGCCACATTTTATCAGCGGATACATTCCTTTTCTGAAAAATAAAGCAGGCAGAAGTAATTTTTACATCATTTTGCACTGGGCCAGACGTGTGGGTTCCACGTACATGCGTGGAATGAGTAACTCAGAACTTGTTTTGGAAGTCTGGACTTGGAGGACCTCCCCGTAGAGATCGGATTCCATTCCCCCTCATTATATACGAGAAAAGCTTACCAATGTCCCTATTTGGCATTCCCAACCTCATCCCTGCGCTGCGGATTGTGGCATCGAGTGGGATCTTTCCTGGCTACCAATCAGGACAGCTCTAAATCACGGTGCAGGAGCTGTGAAATGGGGCGGCTATAAAACTTAGCCTCCCTGTTCTGTAATGGCATGGCGGTTGCCGGCCTCGCAAACCACGGTCTGTCGTAGCCATATTTCACCCCAGCCTTCCATTTTTGTCAGGTGGGCTGCCTTGTGCCAGGAAACCTGGAGGTCCATCAACCAAAGCCAGGTGCAAACTGGTGGCTGAAGAAATATCTTTTCAGTATAGCTAGTCCTCATCTTACAACAGGTTAGGGACCGTTCAAAGTTATTGGGGGAAAAAAAAGACTTATGACTGTTTTTCACACTTATGACCATTGCAGCATCCCCGGGTGTGTGTGTGTGTGTGTCACACGATCAAAATTCGGATGCTTGGCGAATGACTCCTATTTATGACGCTTGCAATGTCCCTGGGGTCAGGTGATCCCTTTTGCGACCTTCCAAGAAGCAAAGTCGGTGGGGAAGCCAGCTTTACTTAACAACCGGGTACTAGGTTAACGACTGCAGTGACTCATTTAACGGCCGTGACAAGAAA
>NW_015434246.1:0-1076 GCF_001527695.2 Protobothrops mucrosquamatus | reverse complement strand
GCAGTTTGCGAGGAATAAAGCCTTCTTCTGATCCCCGGGAATGCCTTTTTGCCCATTCCCGGCCAGGTGTAGCTCGAATCTTCCCATGTAGGCGTCCCAGTCGTTCGTTTCTGGGTTGAATGCCGGTAGGGAAGACGAGAATTTCGGGGTGGAAGTCATCTTGGAGTCGCGGATGGTTTCTTGCTTCGGAAGGCTGCGTAGAGGAGCTCTTGCTTCGAAGTAGATTGCTTGCCACGAGGTTGCCCTTGTCGTGCAGTCTTACTGGAATCCCACCTTCGTCGCCAGTATTAGATCGCGCAGGCAGTAAGACACGAGTCGAGTGACAGTCAGCTCTTGGTTTATTGGCAAGGCATAACGTAAATCCGGACTGGCTCTCTGGGCCAGGGGAGCCCTCTTTTATGGGATTCCCCTGGCTTCTAATCACACAATTCCATTGGCTGGCAAGACCCTGTTGCTAGTTAGCCAACCAGCAACGGGCATAAAACTGTATGCAGATGGAGAAGGGCAATCACCCTTAATGGGCGATCAATGGTGAAGGGCAATCACCCTTAATGGGCGATCAATGGTGAAAGGCAATAACCCTTAATGGGTGATCAGGATATGCATAGGGGATTAAGGGGGGGGGGAATACAAAGAACACAACACAGACTTCTCTTGCATTTCCTCCGAACTCTTTCTGCTTGGCTCAGCCTTTTCTTGCATTACCTCCAAGCGCTTTCTGCTTGGCTCATTCACCCATCTCTCGCATTTCCTCCAAGCGCTTTCTGCTTGGCCCATTCAGCCGTCTCTTGCATTTCCTCTGAACTCTTTCTGCTTGGCTCAGCCTTTTCTTGCATTACCTCCAAACGCTTTCTACTTGGCTAATTCACACTTCTCTCGCATTTCCTCGAAGAGCTTTCTGCTTGGCTCATTCACACTTCTCTCGCATTTCCTCCAAGCGCTTTCTACTTGGCTTATTCACCCATCTCTCGCATTTCCTCCTAGTGCTTTCTGCTTGGCTCATTCACCCTTCTCTTTCATTTCCTCCAAGCGCTTTCTGCTTGGCTCATTCACCCATCTCTCGCATTTCCTCCAAG
>NW_015434245.1:0-1077 GCF_001527695.2 Protobothrops mucrosquamatus | reverse complement strand
TTCCTAATGAGAGGCAAGAAACATTTGTGAGAAAAGAGGAATTATTGCAACACGTGTTCCTGGCTTGTATTCCTACATCATCTGTATTTCCTTAGTGCAGCTTTCCTATTATTCCATATCATAAAGGTAAACAATATACAGCTTGCAGGTGGTCTTCCAGCCTTACTTTTTCAGCCATAACAGCACTCTCAGATTGTGCCGTCCATTATTAAGAGCAGAAATGTGATTATTGATAGCAGAAATGACTGAGCTCTGCATTGTTTTTGCATATTTAGTGGAGCCAAAATAAGAGTATGAAGTTTGCACCTGTCTTCTTTTGGTTTGCAGTGTGCAGTTTGCATACTGTCATCTTCTATTGCTCTAACAAAGTCATTGGCTTAATTTTAACACAATGAAAAGTTATTTAATCTCAAATGTAGTAAGATTACTGCACTGTGTGGAGGTCTGCTTGGTATGCACACAGATATCTGACAGGCATGAATGTGCCCAGCCCTTAACTCATGTCCCGACAGATACATCAACCATCAATGACTCTGGAATGGCTTTAAGAGATCAGGGAAGGAACAAATCCTTTTTATAATAATAATAATAATAATAAAGTTGGAAGGGACCTTGGAGGTCATCTAGTCCAACCCCCTGCTCAGGCAGGAAACCCTATACCATTTCAGACAAATGGCTGTCCAGTCTCTTCTTAAAAACTTACAGTGTTGGAGCGTTCACCACTTCTGGAGGCAGATTGTTCCACTGGTTAATTGTTCTAACTGTCAGGAAGTTTCTCCTTAGTTCTAGGTTGCTTCTCTTCTTGATTAGTTTCCATCCGTTGCTTCTTGTCCTGCCCTCAGGTGCCTTGGAAAATAGCTTGACTCCCTCTTCTTTGGGGCAGCCCCTGAGATATTGGAACACTGCTATCATGTCCCCCCTCGTCCTTCTCTTCATTAAACTAGACATACCCAATTCCAGCAGCCTTTCCTTATATGCTTTGGCCTCCAGTCCCCTGATCATCTTTGTTGCTCTTCTCTGTACTCTTTCTAGAGTCTCAACATCTTTTTTACATCGTGGTGACCAAAACTGGATGCA
>NW_015434244.1:0-1077 GCF_001527695.2 Protobothrops mucrosquamatus | reverse complement strand
ATATATTGAAAGATTGCTTCTCATTGTTACTACCTGGTTCTTTTGACCAAAGTTATCTGGACTGATATCAACATAGTAACAGAATGCTTATCTTAGCATTTTAGCCCCTTTCCAAATAAGGATATAAATCCAGATGTAAATAGTCTAAACTAAGGCAAGTCCAGGTCTATCAGACCTGAGTTCTGAAACTCAGGACAACTACTAGATTTTATAACTTTACCAAAACTATATTAGTATGAAATTGATACAAATCAGCATTGCCTCAGAAAGAAGAATGCCTTGGAAGAGACAGAATGGATCTATGTTTGTCAACTCTGAAAAAAAAAACCCAGTGATCTTATTATGTTTCATAGTTCCAGCTCTCTGTGAAGAACTACAACAATTTTTATGCAGTGTACTTTATTTATTGCAACATATACAGTATATGTAACCATGGTGGTGCAATGCTTAGAATGTAGTATTGCAGGCAAACTCTGACCTCAGCCAGGAGTTTGATCCTCACAGAGCTCTAGGTTGACTCAGCCTTCCATCCTTCTGAGTTGGTAAAATGAGGAGCCAAATTGCTGGGAACAATATGCTGACATTGTAAACCACCCAGAGAATTCTGTAAAGCAATAAGGGTGTATATAAATCTAAGTGCTATTTCTATTGCTATTGCTATATGTTGCCTACCCATTGGACCTGTAGTTGCTTGCAATAGTATTATTTTATTTATTTATTTATTTATTTATTATTCAAATTTATATCCCGCCCTTCTCCTTGCGGACTCAGGGCGGCTGACAATCGATTAAAAAACACCAATAACAATTACAAAATTAAAATTAATTAAAAAGAAATATTTAAATATTGTCTGATTAAAATATAATTAAAACCCCTCTAAAATTGCCCTAGGCCAGTCCCGCTTGTTGGAATAGCCATGTCTTAAGGGCACGGCGGAAGGAAGGGAGATCAGGGATCACCCTGATCTCTGGGGGCAGCTCATTCCAGAGGGTGGGAGCTCCCACAGAGAAGGCCCTCCCCCTTGGGGTCGCCAGCCGGCACTGTCTGGCCGACGGCACCCTGAGGAGACCCACCCTG
>NW_015434243.1:0-1077 GCF_001527695.2 Protobothrops mucrosquamatus | reverse complement strand
TCTTCGTTAAACTAGACATACCCAATTCCAGCAACCGTTCCTTATATGTTTTAGCCTCCAGTCCCCTAATCATCTTTGTTGCTCTTCTCTGTACTCTTTCTAGAGTCTCAACATCTTTTTTACATCGTGGTGACCAAAACTGGATGCAGTATTCCAAATGTGGCCTTACCAAGGCATTGTAAAGTGGTATTAATACTTCGTGTGATCTTGATTCTATCCCTCTGTTAATGCAGCCTAGCACTGTGTTGGCTTTTTTGACAGCTGCAGCACACTGCTGGCTCATATTTAAATGATTGTCCACTAGGACACTTTAAAAAAAACACTTTTTAAATTCTTATTTAAAAAGTGATTTTCTAGTTTACTTTGAAGTGTGAGGGAGAAATGCTAAGAATGAGACTGAACTCTGGTATGGTATATTACATTATGCCATTATCATGGTATCAGAAGGTTATGAGAGTCTGGATGAAGAACAACAGATTTCAGCAGAACTGTGGCAAGACTGACTGTGGGTTGTGAGGTCTGTTATATCTAGGACTATGCCAGAGGTCCCCAACCTTTTGGGCACCAGGGACCGGTGCCATGGAGAAAGATTTTTCCGGAGACCAGAGGGGGTGTGGTTTTGAATACTGCCTGCATCCCAAGGATGGAGCTTTGCTTGTTTGTACGGCTTCTGGGTCCAGTTCAAGGTACTAGTTTTGATCTATAAAGCCCTTCATAGCATGCAGCCAGGTTATTTGAGGGACCTCTTCTCACCAATTACATCTGTTCATTGCATCAGATCTAGCAAGAGAACCATATTTTGGGTCCTGTCTCTCAAGGACTACACTTGGTGGATCTGAGGAAGTGGTGTGTGTGTGTGTGTGTGTAATATTACATATTTACATTACATTACATTACATTACATGTATAAAATTGCTTTCTCACCCTCATGGATGGTCTGTGTCTTCCTCAATCTTGGTTCCTCTACCAGAGCTCTGGGAATTTGAGGGTTCTGTACAGTATCTTAGTTGTTCTCAGCACAGCACTCTTTTGGACAGAGAACTCTTATCCCTAATTGTCACACCTTTCTGTAATTAC
>NW_015434242.1:0-1077 GCF_001527695.2 Protobothrops mucrosquamatus | reverse complement strand
TATTTAAAATTCACCCTAGGTCAGTCCCGCTTGCTGAAAAAGCCATGTCTTGAGGGCGCGGCGGAAGGTTAGGAGATCCGGAATCGTCCGGATCTCGGGGGGTAGTTCGTTCCAGAGGGTGGGGGCACCCACAGAGAAGGCCCTCCCCCTGGGGGTCGCCAGCCGACATTGCTTGGCCGACGGCACCCTGAGGAGGCCCTGCAGCAGGAATGTGGGCGTGGCAAACATCTCAGAAGTTGTAATGGGGTGGGAATAATCTTGGCAACTAGATTTAGGCAAATCTGTCCTGAGCAGATGACAGAGCTGAAAAATAGGCCACCATTGTATGGAAGACTTTTGGCACAGAAGCACTACCTTGATTTAATAATGTCTAAGAGCAGCTCATTTAGACATAACAATATGTATAGGGGAGCTCTGTCCCATGCCAATGCAGTTGCTTTCAAATATCTCAGCCACATGGACACACTTGTCTTACATACTTTTTTCTATTTGAATAATATCTCAATGAGAAGTGCAGATTCTGTTGTATGCCATCAATCTTTTCTTAAATTATGAAAATGTGATATTAATATGAACTTGTGTAATTTAGGCATTAAGTAATAACCTAAAAAATATGGTGCCATTTTATACCTATTGATTTGCCATTCAATTTCAATTCCCAAGTAAGCATAAGAATGTTTCCCAAATGTTCTCATTGGATAGTTTTCAGCGGGGTTTTTTTCCCTAAAATGAATCAATCAAACCCTTCTGTTTTAGAACCCCAAATTCTCTAAGCACAGAACCTCTTGTTTTCATTTCCAAATTGGAACATAAATGTATGGAAGCTCCATTGTTTCCAGGTTACAGTGAACAATAAAGTTTATTGGTTTATACATTGAAAAAGTAACATTATTGAAGTGACCCAACCAAAACTCTTAGCACCTTCATGACACTACAACGTGATTTGTTCCATTTGATCTCTGTTTTCTAACATCCAGATTTTTGTATTGATTGAAAGTTCCAAACACTAAAACTTTTCCTAGAGGAGTTACAGCAGTCATTATGTTTTTGATTGCCCCAAATCTCTACTGTGGTTTG
>NW_015434241.1:0-1077 GCF_001527695.2 Protobothrops mucrosquamatus | reverse complement strand
TCGTCCTGCCTTCAGGCGCCTTGGAGAATAGCTTGACTCCCTCTTCTTTGTGGCAGCCCCTGAGATATTGGAACACTGCTATCATGTCCCCCCTCGTCCTTCTCTTCGTTAAACTAGACATACCCAATTCCAGCAACCGTTCCTTATATGTTTTAGCCTCCAGTCCCCTAATCATCTTTGTTGCTCTTCTCTGTACTTTTTCTAGAGTCTACTACTAGTTCATATGAATCCTATCTTCAGAATACCAGGAGACACGCAATGCAAAACACACTGCTGCTAAAGTTCCAGGCAAAGGCAACCATTAACTAGTTTGGGATTAACATATTGATCATGAGGATAAAATTTATAAGAGATAAGGACTTTGCTTAATATTTTTTGAGATGCTTAAACTTCTTTAGATGTCAACCCTCATTATTGCAAACAGCGATTGTCAACATATTTTTGTATGTTTGTACCACATACCATACTAATTGTATTCATAGAGTAAATGAACCATTGGCCAATGGATTAAGAAGAGCAATACTCAGTTAAATAACAATTTGATGGTTAACTCATTATGGAACTTGTTCTATAAAAACACTACATTGCATCTGATCCAGCACTGTAGGGCTGCACCAGAATTCTCCATGATTTGTTTATGATGTAGTGATGATTGACTCTGTCAGTTACTAATAAATGGTAAATAAAAAAGTAACCTATGATATTAAAGTACTACATTAGCTAGATCATGATTAAATTACAGTAACATCATCAGCTATAAACCTTTATAGAATCTTCTCAACCGTGCAGTAATTCTCCTAACTATACGATTATGTAGAGCACAAATATTTCTTTGTAAGTGTGAAGCCATACATCAGAAGAGCATTTACTGCTAAAGCTAGATTGAGAGTAAATGCATCTTGGGTTGCTATGAATAAAAGCTCTAGCTTCTCATTACTTTATGACAAGACACAGAAATTCACTTTACTTTTCATTTAAGCTTTTCTGCTCCAGTTTATAGATGTATGCCTTCACGCTTTTATTCCCTTCTCGCTTCAGCCGTACGTAATAAATGATTATAAATTTTCACATTTGACC
>NW_015434240.1:0-1077 GCF_001527695.2 Protobothrops mucrosquamatus | reverse complement strand
GAATACATTGTTACCGAAACAAATGCACAGTTTTCTAATGTTTCTTGTCACAAAAACAGACAATACATTTTCACTGAAACCAATGTATTTCTTTTACCTGATACCATAGATATTTTGTATTAACTCTTAGTGGAACCAATGCAGTTTAACTGTGTATTGACTTAGCTCAATCAGACTTTTCCAGAATTTTCAGACATTACGGAATACTAAACACAGAATCTTTAACATCTACAGCAAAGAATTGTTAAGAAGATGAAAGTCACTTGCTAGATTGTAGCATAGACACTGTTACAGGCATTTATTTTATGATAGAATATCTGTTTGTGACCACTTTGCGAAAATGAATTTCATGCAAATGCGACTTTATCTTTGGGTGTGAAGTTATTTTCAACTTAATCTCCCATGAAGCACAACTCAAGTTGATTAGCAATTTCATGAACCCATAAAGGTAAAGCATAGGACAAGAAATTAGGTACTGTTTGATATCTACAGATTCTAAAAAATTTGGTTGATGCACCAATTTTACCATTTACCTTTTTTGTACTTAGTTCGATACAAGTAGATTTCAATGGTCTTGCTTCATCATACTATAACATATGAAGATGAAATGAAATAATATGATAGCGCTTAATTTTCATATGACTGAACAATCGTGCTCCAAAAATATCTGTGATATTTCCAGACTGCTGTTATGAAAATTTTGTTTCTGAATTTCCATTTTGTCAATATGGATATTTTTATGCTTATACATTCTGAAAATCAAGGACATGCTTATTACCCAAATAAAGCTCTTTTCAGGCTTCATTGAAATGAAAAGAGAAGGCATTACTTTCTAAATACCCTAGTTTATGTTATTTAACTTTCATATGGGCTATATGTGTTCTATCCCAGCCTATTGCCGTCCTTGTTAAAGGCACAAGGACCAACCCCTGCTGATACAATAGGCTGGAAACGTTAAAACAAAACAAAATCCCTTTTATTTGGGTGACAATCCTGTCAATAAGTCCAACACACAAACAGCAAACCTCAAGTTCAAAGGAAGGAAATAGTCCACAGGAACACGTTGCAAACAAGATG
>NW_015434239.1:0-1077 GCF_001527695.2 Protobothrops mucrosquamatus | reverse complement strand
ATATTGAAATGGTTCCAGATCATATCTCGGTACTTTTTATTACTCTTTCAGACAGATATTTTCTATGAAGAAGTGAGTTCTGTCATATCAAATCTACTCGATTCCTTTGACCACTTCTCTTTCTAGGGTGAGTCTCTTTGAGGACAAGATCACCCTGAATTTCAGAAGGGGAAAACACAGAAAGGGATTTAGTTTCGCCCGTGAGTGACTCAGGGCCCATTCAAAGAGCTTAGGATTGACGTGTCAAGCGCAAGCACCAGCCCTCATGAAAGATCCAGGTCATCAACTTTATTGTGTTCTACCTATATTACAAGAATCTCCCCTCTGGGAACAACCAGATAAGGTTTCATACAATGTGGGGTGGAGCTATGCAAGGATTCAAGGCTAGTTCCCCACTTGACTCCTCCTTCCTGTCTAGCTGGCAGTTTTCCAACATAGCATCACAAATTATAGCAATTCTAGGCAGGTCAAAAAATGAATAAAAACCCCATAGCCCAATCTGTGGGATATTCAGCTTTATCCCTTGGTTTCCAAACAGCCTAAGAAAGGTGGGCATTTTTGAAAAGAAAATCACTTATTGATTCTTGAAGACAACTGCATCAGGGAAGTAAACAGAGGAAGCTTAAATGACAAAATATCCGGTGACATAAACTTTGGAAAATCACAGTTATGTATAGCCAAATATTTAGGAAGATTGAGCTATGGTGGTGCAGTGGTTAAATGCCGTATTGCAGGCTGACTCTGCCCACTGCCAGGAGTTCGATCCTGACCGGCTCAAGGTTGACTCAGCCTTCCATCTTTCCAAGATCGGTAAAATGAGGACCCAGATTGAAACGGTATACAAGTCTAAACGCTATTGCTACTGCTTTTGAAAATATAAAAGGCAGGGCTTTTTTTCAGCCGGAACGCGGCGGAACCGCGTTCCGGCACCTTTTTCCGGGCCGGCCGCACCGGGCGCAACATCTGGGGGGGCGCGCTCGCACTCGCAGCTCTCTGCCCCTGCCTGGCTCACAACCGCGGCCATAGGGAGGCTCGGTCGGCGCGCCCCTGGCCCGTTTCCTAGGCGACCCTGCCCGA
>NW_015434238.1:0-1077 GCF_001527695.2 Protobothrops mucrosquamatus | reverse complement strand
AGGGCGGCTTACAGCCAATTTAAAACAAAACAATCAATACAATATACAAAATTTAAAATGTAATTAAAAAGAAATATTAATATGGGCCTTTTCTTCCTTTTTTTAAAAGTTATTTAAAAACCAAATTTAAAATACCCCTTAGGCCAGTCCTGCCAGCTGAAATAGCCATGTCTTGAGGGCGCGGCGGAAGGAGGGGAGACCCGGAATCACCCGGATTTCTGGGGGTACAATAAAGTTTAAAATTAGTTAAAAGGGAAATATTTAAGTCAAATTCAATTAAAAATAGTTAAAACCCCTCTAAAATCCCCTAGGCCAGTCCCGCAAGCTGGAACAACCATGTCTTGAGGGCGCGGCGGAAGGAAGGGAGATCAGGGATCACCCTGATCTCTGGGGGCAGTTCGTTCCAGAGGGTGGGAGCTCCTACAGAGAAGGCCCTCCCCCTTGGGGCCGCCAGCCGGCACTGTCTGGCTGACAGCACCCTGAGGAGACCCTCTCTGTGGGAGCGTATCGGCCGGTGAGAGGTGATCTGTGGCAGAAGGCGGTCTCGGAGGTAACCAGGTCCGATGCCATGGCGCGCTTTAAAGATGATGATCAACACCTTGAAGCGCACCCGGAAGGCCACAGGCAGCCAGTGCAGCTCGCGCAGCAGCGGCGTTACATAGGAGCGACGAGTCACTCCCATCACCGCTCGCGCGGCTGCATTCTGGACTAACTGGAGCCTCCGAGTGCTCCTCAAGGGGAGCCCCATAAATATTGAACAATAAGGGGGAGAGGACCGACCCTTGTGGCACCCCACAAGTTAGGGGCCTTGGGGTCGACCTCTGACCCCCTGCCAATACAGACTGCGTGCGGTCGGTGAGGAAGGAGGAGAACCACCACATAACGGTGCCTCCCACTCCCAACTCCACCAGGCGCCGCAGCATGATACCGTGGTCCACAGTATCAAAAGCTGCTGAGAGGTCCAAAAGAACTAGGACAGAGGAATGACCCCTGTCCCGGGCCCTCCAGAGATCATTCACCAATGTGACCAATGCCGTTTCCGTGCTGTATCCCGGCCTGAAGCCCGACTGGAGCGGG
>NW_015434237.1:0-1077 GCF_001527695.2 Protobothrops mucrosquamatus | reverse complement strand
CTTTCTCTCTCTCTTTCCCCTCTTTCTCTTTCCTCTTTCTCTTTCCACTTTTTCTCTTTCCCTCTCTCCTCTCTTTCTCTTCTCTTTCTTTCCTCTTTCTCTTTCTCTCTCTCCCTCTCCCTCCAGGTTAGGAGAGAGAGAGAGAGAGAGAGAATGAAAGGCAGATGGTGCCGAACGGGCGGGGAGAGCAGGACGGAAGGTAGAAGCTCTTGGCCGCCCCCCCCATCGCTTCTTCAGCCAAACAAGCAGGGAGGGGGAGCAGAACAGGAGGCAGCGGCTCCAGTGGCGGAGGCCCCATTGCGTCCTCAGCCAAACGGGCAGGACGGCGGGACCGCTGGCTGAGGAGGCGGAGGAAGCGGCGGCCGCCGCCGCTGCTGTCGGGCATCCCTCAGGGCGCGTCTCCCTCGCCTCGGCTGAGGCGAGGGGGGGGAAGCAGCCTGGAAGTGGCCGCTGGGCAGGACGGCGGGAGCACTGGCTGAGGAGGCGGAGGAAGCGGCCGCCGCCGCTGCTGCTGTCGGGCATCCCTCAGGGCATGTGTCCCTCGCCTCGGCTGAGGCAAGGGGGGGAAGCAGCCTGGAAGTGGCCGCCGGGCAGGACGGCGTGAGCGCTGACTGAGGAGGCGGAGGAAGCGGCCGCCGCCGCTGCTGCTGTCGGGCATCCCTCAGGGCGCGTGTCCCTCGCCTCGGCTGAGGCGAGGGGGAGAAGCAGCCTGGAAGTGGCCGCCGGGCAGGACGGCGTGAGCACTGGCTGAGGAGGCGGAGGAAGCGGCCGCCGCCGCTACTGCTGTCGGGCATCCCTCAGGGCGCGTCTCCCTCACCTCGTCCGTCCGTCCCTCTTCTCCGCCTCGCGCGCACGGCTGCACCGGTGAGTTGAGGCAGCGGTTCTTTAGCCGGGAAAGCCGGTGAGGCGACGGAAGAATGCCTCGTGGGCGGGCGGGCGCAGGCGCCCTGGGGTTTCTGAGCGGCAGGAGCAGGTCTCTCGGCCTCGGCGCGCGGCCATTTTATCTGCCATCAAGACGGTCGAAGACGGCCTTGCAAGAGCGGTTCTTTAGCCAGGAAAGCCGGCGAGGCGACGGAA
>NW_015434236.1:0-1077 GCF_001527695.2 Protobothrops mucrosquamatus | reverse complement strand
AACCAATCATATTGAAGTATGTATTTAACCAATTATATTGACTCTTGCGTATTCCCCCATGTTGGTTGCTGAATAAAAAGAGAGCTCAGAACACGCCCTGGGTTCTTTTGGTAGCACCCCAAATCATACGTGAGTGTGGTCTTTATTCTCAACTCGTGCAAAGAACCCACCCTAATGCGGCGAAGGCGATAGCGCCGCAGCCAATGGTGTTCAAGTGGTGCTCCAGTTGTTTTGGGATTGCACCCAAGGCGCCGATTACTATTGGTAACACCCTTGCTTGCTTTTGCCACAGTCTTTCTATTTCTATTTGTAGGTCTTTGTATTTTGTTATCTTCTCCAGTTCTTTCTCGTCTATTCAGCTGTCTCCAGGCACTGCCACGTCCACTATCCAGACTTTTTTGTCTTTCTTATCAACAATTGTTAAGTCCGGGGTGTTATGTTGCAGGTGCTTGTCTGTTTGAATTCTGAAGTCCCAGAGCAGTTTAATTTTATCATTTTCTATGACTTTCTCTATTTTATGATCCCACCAGTTTTTGCTTCCAGGCAAATGATATTTCTTGCAGATCTTCCAATGCACCATTGTTGCTACTTTGTCATGCCGCTGCTTGTAGTCAGTCTGTGCGATTATTATTATTTAAGATTTAGTCTTTAATTCGATTCACAGTCTGGGACTGGTAAAAACTTAACAGTTCAATAATTATTATTATTATTTAAGATTTGATCTTCCATTCGATTCACCGTCTGGGACTGGTAAAAACTTAACAGTTCAAGTCCTAACCAAAGACCTAAGAGCTGTTTTAAGTAACCTCTGAGTATATAGGCAGTAAGGGCTCCTGTTACGACTACAATTGAGCCCAAAGTTTTTATTATTTATTTATTTATTATTTTAATTTGTATACCGCCCTTCTCCCATAGGACTCAGGGCGGTTCACAGCATATTAAAAACAAATAGTAAACACAAAATACAAAAAATTACAAAATACAAAAATACAAAAAATAAACCCCGATAAAAGCCAAATTAAAACCAAATATTACAAGCTGTGTTTCGAATTAAATACTTTTAAAATTATCCCTGCC
>NW_015434235.1:0-1077 GCF_001527695.2 Protobothrops mucrosquamatus | reverse complement strand
ACCAATTAGCCTGTGTCCTAATTGTTCCTATCACACCTGCGTTTTGGTCTCCTTTCCCACATTTAAAGGTTGCTCTTTTTGTTTCTGTGACGTTAGCTTTACTGCCTGCTGAAGTTCCCTTCACTCCCTCCCTTCTCTTAAAGGTATTCTCCCCCGTATTCACTGTCTTCCCATGAGTTGCGTGGGAATCCTGTAAGTAGTAAGTACTTACTACTGCCCTCCTCTTCTTTTTCAATACATTCCCCAGAACCAGGGTGACGGCGACACAACCGCGCACGAAGAGACATCAATGGAATCCTGACGATCGGTAGACACCCACTCATCCACCACGTGTGATCGACAATGACCTTCCCCTAGCAAACAGCTGGGAAATTTTTTATAGGAGGGCAGTAGTTGTAAGTACTTACAGGATTCCCACGCAACTCATGAGAAGACAGTGAATATGGGGGAGAATACCTTTAAGAGAAGGGAGGGAGTGAAGGGAACTTCAGCAGGCAGTAAAGCTAACGTCACAGAAACAAAAAGAGCAACCTTTAAATGTGGGAAAGGAGACCAAAACGCAGGTGTGATAGGAACAATTAGGACACAGCTTCGTGCTTCTGGGAGCACGAAGCACGAAGCTGAAGACACCAGCCTGAAGATGACGAATGTGACTTCGTCAAAACGTCGCCAAGACACTTCTAATTCTACGCGGGAGAAAACCTATATATATATATTTGTTTTCTGAGGTTTTCGCGGGTGTTTGTATGTAGGTCTTTAGTTATTCGGGTTTTCTCCTGCGTAGAATTAGAAGTTTCTTGGCGACGTTTCAACGAAGTCACATTCGTCATCTTCAGGCTGGTGTCTTCAGCTTCGTGCTTCTGGGAGTAGTGTGTGTTATCGCTGCTGTTTCTTCCTTTTAACTGCCAGTGGGGTTTGAGCTGATTGGGTGGGAGCTTGGCTGTGTTCTGATTGGGTGGAGGTGTGTTCTGATTGGTTAAGGAGCTTGGCTGTGCTCTGATTGGATGGGGGGTTGGCTGTGTTCTGATTGGCTGGGGGAGTGTTCTGTTTGGGTGGGGGCTTTGTTGTGCTCAGGTT
>NW_015434234.1:0-1077 GCF_001527695.2 Protobothrops mucrosquamatus | reverse complement strand
TAAAACCCTTTCGCTTTAGGCCACCGCCATGTGCAAAAAAAAGAGGTTCAATCAATCAGTCAATTTCAACTTCTCGGGAAAAAAAAAAGATCTTGCAAAGTTGGAATTGATTGATTGAACTTTTTAGTCCCACCCAGTCTGCTGTTACCACCGCAGCCACGCCCACCCAATGGGCCACACCCACCCAATGGGCCACACCTACCCAATGGGCCACACCCACCCGGCACACGACGATGCATAAGTGGATTTTGGGTTGCAGTTTGGGCACTCGGTCTCTAAAAGGTTCGCCATCACTGTCCTATACTGTAACAGGAGATCTTTCAGCAACACTAGGAGCAAAGAGTCTTCATAGAACAGAGATTATGCTTACTAAAGTTTCCCACACTTGTTATCCGTCCAAGATTTAAAAAAGGAAGAAAACTCCAAGTACAAGTAGCCCTTGACTTATGACTAAAATTGAACCCAAAAGGTGTTGCTAAATGAGACAGTTGTTAGGTGGGTTTTGCTCCATTTTACAATCTTTCTTGCCACAGTTGTTAAGTGAATCACTGGCAGTTGTTAAATTAATAAAACAGTGAATCTATTATGTGAATCTGGCTTCCCCATTGACTTTGCTTGTCAGAGGTTTGCAAAAGGTGATCACATCATCTCAGGATACTGCCACCGTTATAAATATGAGTCAGTTCCAAGCGTCTGAATTTTGATCATGTAACCATGGAAATGCTGCAACAGTCGTGTGAACAACGGTCATAGGTCACTTTTTTCAGTGCTGTTGTAACTTCAAATGGTTACTAAATAAACTGTTGTAAGTTGAGGATCACCTGTACTGTGCTAATATAGGTTCTTTGGTTGTACACAGTGCTTTTTTTGTAGAAAAGAAAAAAAAAAAGGTGCCGGAACTCACACGTGTCTTACAATCCGTCTTGCCTACCCTACAAGGTTCCATCCAAAAAAGGTGCCGGAACTCCGTTCTGGGCGTTCTATGACAAAAAAAGCCCTGGTTATACAATACAATCGTTAAAATTTGTATGGCTCAATGCAATTTGTGTCTATACTGCTTAGCCACAAATGTAGTGC
>NW_015434232.1:0-1077 GCF_001527695.2 Protobothrops mucrosquamatus | reverse complement strand
CACCAAGAGAAGATTAAAATATTTAAAAGCACCCTTAACCGCCTTTTTCAACCCTGATGATGTCGGGAGTGCCCGACGAAAGCTTGGTTGCCTTGTATTTTAAATGTTTTAAATGCTTTTAATGTTTTAAATGCTTTTAAATATTTTAATCTTCTCTTGGTGGTCAACGTTATTTTTGGTTATGACATATATATATATAAAACAAGTTTTATTAATTTTCCATTTTTACAAACCTTCAGGTATTTAAGGAAGCAACATGGTGGTTGGGTAATACGTAATCCAATAACACGCTTATCCATACATATATCAGTTTACATCATCAAAAATTTCCTCTGTTTCCTTAAATTGGTAGATTGCTAGTTATAACTCAATCATTTAAAACATTTATAAACAGCTTTTAAATTGTATATCTCCAAATCCTGTTTTTAACTTTTGTCTGGTTTCAATTAGGGTATTTAAGTCGGCTTACTGTCCAATAATATTTAGATTTCGAATAGCCCACGGTTCCCTTAATTCATACAAAATAGTATCATCTCTAAGATACACTTATTGTTTATTCCAATACATTCTTAATTTATTTCACCATCATATTCTAATTCTCATTTTAATATCATCGCTTACTCATAAAATAACCTTTATCCTCTGAATCCATCTTCTATTTATAGTTCAAAACCATTATTTAAATAACCAATTTATTTCCCTTATAGGTATAAGTCTAACTAGTAAATCCAATAATATCTTTTAAAATCTCCTTAGCTCATTAGATAAAGTTTAAAACTCTTCCATTAGGATATCAATATTTTTAATATCGTCCCAAAGATGCTTTTTCTGGAGGCTTTTTCTGCTTTTTTCCTTTGTTTTTCCTTTCCGGATGTTTTGCTTCTTCAGCCCTGACGGGATGGTGGGGAAGGGAATATTAAATAAATACCTTTCGTATTATTAAACAACCACATCTGCCTCTCCCAGGTCTTTGGGAAGGACTGGATGGATCGACAAAAATGCCGGATCCGCTCTGAACATCTGGCCGGCCGTTGAGAGGAACCGTAATAATACTAATAAAATAATTTTTTGCATCCT
>NW_015434231.1:0-1077 GCF_001527695.2 Protobothrops mucrosquamatus | reverse complement strand
GAGGGAGGGAGGGAGGGAAAATGGGAGGGAGGGAGGGAGAGGAAGGAAAGGAAGGAAGGAAGGAGAGAAAGAAGGAAAAATGGAGGGAGGAAAGAAAGAAAGAAAGAAAGAAAGAAAAAGAAAGAAAGAAAGAAAGAAAGAAAGAAAGAAAGAAAGAAAGAAAGAAAGAAAGAAAGAAAGAAAGAAAGAAAAGGAGGAAGAGGGAGGAAGGGAGGGAAGGAAAGAATGAAGGGAGGGAGGGAGGGAGAGAAAGAAAGAAAGAAGAGGAAGGAAGGAAAGAAAAAGAAATGAAGGAAGGAAGGAAGGAAGGATAGGAAAGAGAGAGAGAAGATGGATGGATGGGTGGGTGGGTGGATGGAAGGAAGGAAGGAAGGAAGGAAGGAAGGAAGGAAGGAAGGAAGGAAAATAAAAATAAAAGGACAAGCCAGTGTTTGAAAGAAAACTAAGTAAAATAAAATCCATTTGTTGGTCATCAAAGCCAACATTTTCCCTGAAAAACACAGAGAGAGAGAGAGAGAGAAAGAGAGAGAGAGAGAGAGAGAGAGAGAGAGAGAGAGAGAGACAGAGAGAGAGAGAGAGAGAGAGAGAGAGAGAGAGAGAGAGAGAGAGAGAGAGAGAGAGAGAGAGACAGACAGACAGACAGACAGACAGACTCCTGAATGACAGCCTGTTACACTTGATGTCAGCTGTTGCAAGTTTAAAATACCCTTGTAATATTTAGATGACAAGGTTGGCAGGCAGAGCAGAGCCGGGTGGGGAGGGGAGGGGAGGGGGGGCTGTGGGATCCTGTTTCGGGCCAGGCAGCCCCCAGCAAATGTCCTTGCCGCCTCGATTTATTTAGAAGAGCCCAAGGTCTTGCCAACACAAATAACCCCATGTTGCTCGGAGATGGACTGCAGAACTGTGTTTGTGTATTTGTTGCGTGCATGTGCTTGGGTGAGAGAGAGAGAGAGAGAGAGAGAGAGGGAAACAGAGAAGGAAAGAAAGAGAGAGAAATAAAGGAAGAGAGAGAAAGAGAAGAGGGAGGGAGAAAAGGATAGGGAGAGAGAAAGAAAGGGAGGGGGAGAAAGAGAGAGA
>NW_015434230.1:0-1077 GCF_001527695.2 Protobothrops mucrosquamatus | reverse complement strand
AAACTCAATTAACAATTGTCTCACTTAGCAACAGAAACTTTGGGCTCAATTATGGTCTAAGTCAAGGACTACCTGTACTAACTAGCTAGTATTTTTCAAATTTGCGCAACTTTAAGATGCATGGACTATAATTCCCAGAATTCCTGAAGTCAGCACCGGCTGGGGAATTCTAGAACTTGAAGCCCACGCATCGTAAAAAGTTTTCCCAAGTTTGAAAAGGAGTGGACTAGCCTGCCACAAGACACTGTTTTAATGTTTTTATTTCTGGCTTAGACGAAGAATTGAAAAGATGATCTCAAACAGCCTGATAACCCTCACAAGCTAGAAGGGGGCGACACTTTAAAAGAGAAATAAAGGATCAAAAAAATATCTAGGCAGCCCTGATCAATGGGCCAAAGCAAACAGGATGAAACTTAACTCTATTGTACAATTTTACATCTGGATAAGAAAAAAATGTGAGGCAGAAGTGAAAAATGAGGAAGACTAGGCTTGGCAGTAATACATAGGAGAGGGAACGGGGTATCAATGTTTTCTAAAAATTGGAGCATGAGCCAAGATCGTGATGTAGCTGCCAAAAAGGTAAATGCAATCTTGGAAAATATGAACAACAGCACAAGGTCCGGAAAATGGGAAGTAACTGTTCCACTTTGCTCTTGTGAGGCGTTACTTACAAACAGTATCCATTTCTGGGCACTGCAATTGAAAAGAACATCAAGAAACTGGAATTAAAACTACGAAGATTAGGAATGGTTAAAAGATCTACTCTATCAGTCCATAGTGCTCTCCATTATGTGTCTCCATTGAAGGGAGCATCTAGAGGCTGCTGGAGTGGATAGCTATAATAAATTCAATGAAACTACATTGTCTTTATTATCATTATAACCAAAAGTTTGGTCTAGTGCAGGGGTAGGCAACCTTGGCTCTTTTATGACTCGTGGACTTCAACTCCCGTGGCTGGCTCAGGAATTCTGGGAGTCATAAAAGAGCCAAGGTTGCTTATCCCTGGTCTAGTGGTTAAGGCACTAGATTAGAAAGTGTGAGTCTGAGTTCTAATCCTGCCTTAGTCGTGAAAGCCAG
>NW_015434229.1:0-1077 GCF_001527695.2 Protobothrops mucrosquamatus | reverse complement strand
TTTTTCTCTTCTAGATTTGTTCCCTTTCATTATCTGTTAGGAATGAATAGTTTGTTTCTATTTCTGGTTTGTGTCAGTTTCACATAGATTAATTCATAAGTCTCTTGTGTCTTGTTTTCATATTTATCTCTTAAAAAAAGTCTGCACAAAATTCTTGGCATACATTTGCTCTAAAATCTATAGTTTTAAACATATACTCTCTCAAAGTTATAGATTTCTTAATATTATTATTATTCAAAAGTGTGTATTTTATATTTTAAAATTGAAAATGCATCACAAAAATTAAAGAAATGCAAAATCCAAAGGACAGACTGTGCTATGTGCACAAGTCCATGAATATGACTCCAGTTAGTTTATTTCCAAATGAAAGAACACAATTTTACCCATTCCACCCTTCTAGGATGATTTAATACCAGCTATATGTATCGGTGTCCTCCAAGATCCTAAATGGTGGGAAAAGAGCAGGGTAAACAGTTGCATGAGCACAAGCAGAAACACAGTGACCCACACTCAATCAGTAGAAGTAAACAAGATTTTGTATTTCTATTTATTTCTCAGGGCATGTTATCTTTTTTTAAATCAACAACTCAGTAAGACAACAAAATTGGCTAAACAATAGGAAAAAGAACATGGATAATTTTTAAATTGGAGAGATGTTCAAAGTGGTAGTCCCAGCAATTAGTATTATGTCTTTTTAATTTGTCTATAAAATATATGGAATGAAATAGCTACAGTTGCCAATGCCAGTAAACTGCTTAGAGCAGGGGTCGGCAACCTTAAACACTCAAAGAGCCACTTGGACCCGTTTCCCACAGAAAAGAAAACACTGGGAGCTACAAAACCCTTTTGACATCTAAAATGAAGATAATACTGCATATATCATTTTTACCTTTATGCTATGTATAAAAAAACTATAGTGTGTTGCATTTATGAAATCAATGAACTGCTCTCTCTCTCTCCCTCCCCTCCCTCTCTTCCTCCCTCCCTCTCCCCCTGTCCTTCCCTCCCTCTCTCTCCCTCCCTCTCCCTCTCTGCCTCCCCCTCCCACCAGCCTCTGCTGCAGTTCACATGCTCTCC
>NW_015434228.1:0-1077 GCF_001527695.2 Protobothrops mucrosquamatus | reverse complement strand
CGGAACGCGGCGGAACCGCGTTCCGGCACCTTTTTCCGGGCCGGCCGCACCGGAAATAGCCCCTCCCACACCGGAAATAGCCCCTCCCAAATTTTACTTGCATTCCTGTTCTCTAAAGGGGCGGTCCTAGGGTTTGATGAGGGCGTGGCCAGGTTTGAGTTCCGCCACCTTTTCTCCGAGAAAAAAAGCCCTGTGTAGGGATGTGGGTCTATACATATGTTTTCATAGTATGTTTAGGTGTGTGTCATGTATGTGTTTCACTTTGAGAGCAGGCAACTAAATTTCATTTTTGATGTGTGCCATTGTGCCTACAGTATAAAAATGACAACAAAGGTTATCTTATCTTATCTTATCTTATCTTATCTTATCTTATCTTATCTTATCTTATCTTATCTTATCTTATCTTATCTTATCTTATCTTATCTTATCTTATCTTATCTTATCTTATCTTATCTTAAATTAGGCCTTTCTACCAGAGAAACAAAAATAAGTATAGCTTGCAATAGTGGCGAATATCTGTAGCTCAGGTGTAGGATGAGGGTGAAGGTTCATTCTCTGAGCTTGAGGGTTGGTTTCTGAATGTTTCATTACCAGACTAGGTAACATCTTCAGCGCATTTAGGGGATATCTGTAACATCTTCAGCGCATTTAGGGCTCTTCTATTTATAAGGTGTGGGTGTGTTCAGGGGTGGGATTCAAATATATGAACAACTGGTTCTCTGTGTGGATGCTGCTTCCGGAAGTCAATTCTGGGCCTAGGCAACAAAAAATTAGCTACCGGTTCTGCCAAACTGGTGCAAACTGGCTGAATCCCACCACTGGGTGTGTTAGGTCAGAGGTATAGCTCTTTTTTTTTTTTTTTTTTTCAATATAAAATTTTTTATTGTTTTTATCATAAAAAAAAAAAGAAATACATCACAGATATTACACAATGTTATAACCCATCCCCCCACCCCCCGGACTTCCCAAACCAACCTAGGCTAATATTCAAATACAAGTAAACAAATATTAATATCTCTAACTCCAAAGTCTAAACTTAAACAATCCATCTCCTCCGTATTAATAAAAATTATTCAT
>NW_015434227.1:0-1077 GCF_001527695.2 Protobothrops mucrosquamatus | reverse complement strand
TATATATATATATATATATATATATATATATATATATATATATATATATATATATATATATATATATCTTTATCTATATCAGGAAATCTAACATATTTAGACAGCATCAGATTAGAGACGGAGGCCAAACGCACCAAAGCACCACTCAACAACTTTAAAATATTATGTTGTTATTCAGTGATGATTAAATAAATTATTTAGATAAGCAAAAAAAAGAGTTACACTCATATCGAAGGAATAGTGGAATAGAGTCATTAAAGAAAGGATACCAACTTAGGAGAGAGGGGGGAACGAAATGAAATGTGAATGGCAGAAATTTAAATATTTTCAAAATTATTTTAAATAATTAAATTGAATTGTTGAATTGTCCCTCAGCAAGTTGTCCTGGGCAAATTGGCCATGACACGTTGGCCATGGCGACTTGGTCGTAGTGGAGTTGACCATAGCCATAGCGTAGCAAGTTGTCCATTTCGACTTCACCAGTGCTAACTGATGGTGTAAAGACAGGAGATACACTGGGACCCTTGATTAGCTCTTTGGACTACTATTTCGGTCTTTTAGACAAGTGAATATCCAGAAAGATCACAACTACACATAGAGAGTGAAAAAAACCTATTGTAGCATGTATTACACTATTATAATGCATATAGTCAGGCACTGCATTTTTGCACGTTGCTTTTTGTGACAGGTCTCCCACTCACTTGGCTTTGTGCATTCTCATATTCGATTCCTAGCGTGGGCATCGCTTTTACGATCGACACAATGGACTGCAGTGTGTTGCTGTAAACCACCGATTTATACTCCTGACATTCCTGATCGGTGTAGCCCTGTTTATGGATGATCCTGTCCAAAAAAAAAAAAAAAAAAAAAAAAAAAAAAAAAAAAAAAAAAAATCAAAAATCAAAAAGATGGCTAGTTTGCAATCAAACATCAAATCATGGATGTGTAATTGGTTTTGAACAAACTGTCCCCAAGGTGCATTTTTCAGGAGGCAACTGGACTCTCTTGTTTTTTCTTTGAAGATGTTTCACTCCTCATCCAAGAAGCTTCTTCAGCTCTGACTGGATGGTGGGGAAT
>NW_015434226.1:0-1077 GCF_001527695.2 Protobothrops mucrosquamatus | reverse complement strand
GAATTACATCGTTATAGAAGATCATAGTTCAACTATTGTATTGCTATGAAAATTAACTATTTAGCTTAGCCTACCATCTCTTCTATCCCTGTACACTTCAGAAATTTAATTTCCTTTTTTAAATTCTAGAAAATTAAACTGAAATATTTTAAAATGTATGTTACCTAAAATATCCTTGAAATGCAAACATTTTGTATGTGTGTGTGTGTGTGTGTGCGTGTACACCTTGTTTCTTTTGAGTAGAAAAATTTGCAGCATGGAAGGAATATAAATGGAATATCATACTGTCCTGTGTCATTGCACTTGATTGCACAGATGGATGTTTTATGTACTATCAAATGTTAAATAAAAGGTGGGCCTGTGCCTTAAGCTTTTTTGTTATGTTCTAAACAATATTTGCAAATACTGCAGTATAAAAAATGATTCATAGAAAGTTTGCTATTTCTAACAGACAAGATTGTAATTTAAAATCAGTTGATAGGATAAAAGGTGACAGTTAATTGTATATACTGTTTATAGGAGCTGAAACTCTTAAAAAACCAAGACTTGAAGTTTAAAGTTTAATATCAGGGTTTGCCTACATTTTCATGTCACAGTAACCTCTGTGCCTTTACTACAAGCATTTGTAGCCAAGATCTAATGCAGTTCTCTTAATTTTTTCCCATTATAAGTCTGCTATTCATCAGAATATTCCAAAATCTCAGATGTGATCTCAGGGCACAAGTTGTAACAAAATTATTGTAAGCTAAACACACTGCTTGGATTCTATGGAAGGAAAATATATTGAAATTACACTCTGGATTGGAGTTCTGGTGGTAGAACAGTGGTTAGAATGCAGTATTAATAATATAATAATAATAATAAAGTTGGAAGGGACTTTGGAGGTCATCGAGTCCAACCCCCTGCCCAGGCAGGAACCCTACACCATTTCAGACAAACGGCTGTCCAGTCTCTTCTTAAAAACTTCCAGTGTTGGAGCATTCACCACTTCTGGAGGCAGGTTGTTCCATTGGTTAATTGTTCTAACTGTCAGGAAGTTTCTCCTTAGTTCTAAGTTGCTTCTCTCCTTGATCAGTT
>NW_015434225.1:0-1077 GCF_001527695.2 Protobothrops mucrosquamatus | reverse complement strand
GAGTATAGGAATAGAGTTATTAGTATTGACTTAAGGGGAAGTAGGATATATTAAAATAATAATAGATTAGTTATATGTATAACTGAGTTAATTATATTGAAATAATTTGAATTGTATAAATATGATTTCGTTTTGATTAATTGATGGCCTTGCCACCATGTAAAATAAAACCAATAAAAATTTTGTTGAAAAAAAAAAAGAAGTAGCCTACAGTACTGCATTCTAACCACTGTGCCACCATGGGTCTTAATATCACAAGTGCTGGGCTATTAAATTCAGTTGTTAATTAGAGTTGGGCTGTAATTATGGTCTTAAAACAAAATAAAAAAGAGAAGCAAAGAGAGAATAGAATTAGGTTTTGCTAACATCACACAGAAACAGGCGAATTCAGGTGGAAAGGGAGCGATTCTTGATAGAAGAATCTTTTCTGAAGTTCGTGTTTCCTAGGCCACAGAGAATTTTTACAAGGGGATTGTGGGGTATAGTTTTGAAAGTAAATACAGAACTGAAACTTTCAGGAAGAAGTTAATCTGGATGCTTTCTACTGGATCATGTTTTCCAAGCTTCTAACAAATGGTTCAAGGGATTCCCTAAGGACATCAAATATTATGATTAAAATCTTTAAGGTAGAACAAGTATTATGAGTTTCCAAGCCTTTACCAAGAAAGAAGAATTAATTTGAGCCAGTTATGAACTTAGGAAACAAATTCCATGATAGAAATGGAAAGGCATTTGCTGGGAGAAGATAAGAATTTAGAACTTTCATTTTTCCATTACTGTGGTAAACTGCTCTTTTAAAAGGAATTGTGTGAAATTGAAGTGCCATTTAAGGAAAAATACTGGTATCTTTTGTTTTAATTGTATTTGATATCTAGTCTTTGGCATGACATTTTAAGGAGGACTCAGACAAACTAGAACAGAATCAGAGAAGATAAATGAGGATCATCAGGCACCTGGAATTACTGTACAATGGTTCAACAGAGGCTAAAAGAATTGAGAATACCCAACTTTGAGAAGATTAAGAAACTATTTAATAAAGCCCTTTAAATACATGGAAGAATATCATATAGAAGTTGA
>NW_015434224.1:0-1077 GCF_001527695.2 Protobothrops mucrosquamatus | reverse complement strand
CCCCCCCATCGCTTCTTCAGCCGAACAAGCAGGGAGGGGCAGGGAGGAGGAACAGGACGGGAGGCAGCAGCTCCAGTGGCGGCGGCCCCATTGCGTCCTCAGCCAAACGGGCAGGGAGGGGGAGCAGGACGGGAGGCAGCGGCTCTGGCGGCAGCCACTGCAGCATCGTCGGGGTCCCCATCGCCGCCCCTGGCCCGGCCGCCCCCCCGCCGCTTCTCCTGCAGCAACGAGGGCAGCAGCGGCGGCTCCTTGAAAGTGCCCGAGGAAGGTGCCACCGATGGGGCCGAGGTGGGGCTGGGCGGCGGAGAGCCCTGCGGCAGCCAGGCGAGCTTCATGCCTGACTGCCGTCCGGCCCGGGCTGGGGAGACATGTGGCCGGTTCGGCTTCCCGGGGAGCGATGCTCCCGCTGGCCGCCGCACCAGCCATGACTGCCGTCCAGCACGGGGAGACATATGGCTGGTTCAGCTGCCCAGGGAGCGGCCCAGGAAGTGATGCCCTAGCTGAGACTGGACCAAGTAAGCCGGGGGGGGCGAATCACCTGCCCCGCAGTCACTTCGCGGCGGTGCTCTGCGGACTCAGAGCTCCCTCCCTCCCCCCCTGCCACTGACCTTCCATCTCCGGCTCTGCTGCTGCTTGGCCAACGGTTGCGCCGGCTGGACATTGCAGGGGCTGCTCTCTCATGGCTGCGGCTTACGGGAGGGCTGGCCCACTCAGCAAAGGCTCCGGGGGGTTGCTCCCAGCGGGGATCCTGGGGCTTCCCCGCATGGCTCCCCAGCCACGTGCGCCTGGGACGGGGCCAGCCCGGGAAAGGGATTACTGGCCGCCCTTCTCCCAGGGGGCGGGACACCCGGGCACAGGGCCAATGAGGAGCCCTGCGAGGGGGCAAGTCCCATGAGAGAGAGAGAGAGACAGAAGTGCAAGTGCAAGTGCCTCTGTCTCTGTCTCTCTCTCATGGGACTTGCCGGAGGGCCGTGGGAGGGCCGCATTTACATAGCGCAGGGAGGGCTGTTCGAGGGCCGGATTAAACCGGGCCGCGGGCCACAAATGGCCCGCGGGCCGGACTTTGGACATGCCTGG
>NW_015434223.1:0-1077 GCF_001527695.2 Protobothrops mucrosquamatus | reverse complement strand
GAAAGAAAGAGGAAAGGAAAAAAGGAAAGAAAGAGAAAGAGGGAGAAAGAGAAAAGAAAGAGATGAAAGAAAGGGGAAGGGAGAGGGGGAGAGGAAAGAAAGAGAAAGAAGGAGAAAGGAAAGAAAGGGAGAAAGGAAAGAAAGCGAGAGAGGGAGAAAGAGAAAAGGGAGAGGGAGGGGGGAGAGGAAAGAAAGAGGAAAGTAAAGTAAAAGAAAGTGAGAAACAGAAAAGAGAAAGGGGGATGAAAGAAAGGGGGAGGAAGAAGGGGAGAGAGGAAAGAAAGAAAGAAGGAGAAAGGAAAGAAAGAGAGAAAGGAAAGAAAGAGAAAAGAGAAAGGGAGAGGAAAGAGGGGGAGAGAGGAAAGAAAAAGGAAAGAGGAAAGAAAGAAAGGGAGAAAGGAAAGGGGGAAAGAGTAAAGAGAAAGAGGAAGGAAGAAAGAGGAAAGAGAAAGGGAGGGAGAGGAAAGGGAGAGGAAAGAAAGGGAGAGAGGAAAGAGAGAGAGGAAAGAGAAAGGAAAGAGGGAGAGGAAAGAGAGAAAGGGGGAAGCGCAAGTGCCTCTCTCTCTCTCTCTCTGTCTCTGTCTCTCTCTCTCTCTCTCTGTCTCTCTCTCTGTCTCTCTCTCTGTCTCTCTCTCTCTCTCTCTCTCTCTCTCTCTCTCTCTCACACACACACACACACACACAGAGTGGGGGAAGAAGACTGGCAGACCAAGGGCAGAAAAAGGGAGGGGGAGGGGGAGAGGGAGGGAGGGACAGAGAGAGAGAGAGAGAGAGACCATTTTGACATCTAAAATGAACATAACACTGCAAATATCCTTTTATATATATATATATAATAAAGGTAAAAAAGGATATATGCAGTGTTATCTTCATTTTAGATATCCAAAGGGTTTTGCGGCTCCCTGTGTTTTGTTTTCGGTGGGAAATGGGTCCAAGTGGCTCTTTGAGTATTTTGGGTTGCCTACCCCTGGTGTAGGAGAATATACTACTTTCAGGAAATATACTATACAAAATCCATGTCTTACTGCAATCTGCCAAGATCATTCTCACATATCAACATACACTTTGGACACCTTT
>NW_015434222.1:0-1077 GCF_001527695.2 Protobothrops mucrosquamatus | reverse complement strand
AGACAAAGAAGCCACGTAAACTTCCTTTTGAGAGAAAGTCGAGGGTGGATAGACAGGCAAATCTCCCAGATGAATCTACAAGTCCCCCTCAGCAACATTTCGGTGCAGACAGTCCTCAGCTTACAACAGCTTGCTTAGTGTCCGTTCAAGGTTACAAAGCCCTGAAAAAAGGGACTTTATGACCATTTGTCACGCTTTAGGACCGTTGCAGCATTCCCCAGGGTCACGTGATTTACATTTGGATGCTTGGCAGCTGTTTCATCTTTATGACCGTGTCCCGGGGGGGGTGTTGTGCGATCCCTCTGGCGACTTCCTGGCAAGCAAAGTCAGTGGGGGAAGCCGTGTGACTAACTTAACAACTGAAGTTATTTACTTAACAACTGTGGCAAAAAAAGGTCATAGATCGGGCAAAGTTCATTTAAGAACTGTCTCGCTTAGTGACAGAAATTCTGGGGTCATTTTTGGCCGTAAATCGAGGACTACCTGCACCTCCTGGATGCGGATTCTGCGAGCAGCTAATAGGATGGATATTATACTCACAGGGCAAAAAGGGGGGGAAAAAATCCTCAGGTGGATCCCGTCACACCTGCCAAAGTAGCTTTCGAAATGCATTTATCCGTTCGTGGGGATGTTTCTGCCCCAAAAGAATCCCGATGAAAGAGAAATATAAGGTAATTTCCCCCCCCCCTAGAATCCATCGTAAAAGAAGCACTTACTTTTCCAAGACGCACTCCAAGGTGTTCCTTTGGTCATTGGCTTCCTGGAGCTGAGAGAAGATTTTGGTCAAGAACTCTTCGAAATTGGAAAGCAGGTGAGGCTCACGTTTCCTCAGATGAAGCCAGAGTTTTTTTACATCGTTTTCGCTGGAGAAAAGACAAAAAAGAAAAAAAGAAAAAAGAAAAAAAAAGAAAAAAAGCAAAGGAAAGGAAAGGGAGATAGAAAAAAGGAAAGGAAAGGAAAGGAAAGGAAAGGAAAGGAAAGGAAAGGAAAGGAAAGGAAAGGAAAGGAAAGGAAAGGAAGAGAGAAAAAAGGAAAAGGAAGGAAAGGAAAGGAAGAGAGAAAAAAGGAAAGGAAAGG
>NW_015434221.1:0-1077 GCF_001527695.2 Protobothrops mucrosquamatus | reverse complement strand
GTTTGGGGCATTCTCAAAATGGTGCTTCAGGAGGAGAAGACGTCAAGAGACAGTGGGAGGGGAGAAGGAGGGTCAGTCTCAGGGCTTCCAGAGAGTGGGGGTGGCTATCTATCAGGAAGAAGACCCTTGCTACGTCACGTTCTGCTTTAGCATCAGGGCACCTTCCCTGTTTACATCAGCTACAACTTTGGTGGACCAGAGGAGAGCCTTGAGGTGCAGCAGCCTGAAAGGTCCCACAGAGATCTGCATTTACCAAGATCAAGTCTAAGCCAAGGTGACACCACAGAGCTGATCATTTGGTCGAAGCAAACTACACAAATGACAATGTGCGGGACCTACCAAACTTCCCCTAGACAAGATTCATGCACATAAACATCCAACACTTCTGCCCCAGAGGACAGTCCCAGTCATTATGGCAATGATGTTGAGGATGTTGAAGACATTGAGGATGTTGAGGATGTTGATGGCCTTGGGGACTCTTCCCACAGTTTTCTGTAAAATAGAAGATCCCAAGGCTGAGAGATTCCTCTGGAGTTTGCATCCCAGATCAAGCAAGATCCCATCTCTGGACCTTTCAGGATCCAAATCATCTCCACACATCCAGATGAAATGTTCCCAGTGGACCATCTGCCCCCCCCCTCAATGTCCCCACCAAGCCCAGCCATTTCCTCCTGGGGTCAACCTCTCAGGACTCTGGGCTGGATGTATAACGGGGCTCCTCTGCCTGAACTCAGGATGCTGGGGGTTCAAATGTGCCCTCCCGTTTCTACCACAGAGGAAGCTTGTTCTCCTTGTGGGTCCATCTCGGTCTGCCTTCCCCTCAGGCAGGAATTCCAGGAAATGAGAGACTCCTCTGTTGGCTCTACATTCCCACAGCACCCTCCCCAAACCCAGAGGGGGAAAGACAGCCCCCTCCCCCAGGAAGAAAATAATATCCCAATCAAGCAAATATCCAGAAGAAAAACCTTCCCCACAAAAGGATTCCACAGTTCAACCCTGAAGATTCCCTTCCCTTCTACTGAACCAATCCTAGCCTGTTGGGAGAACCAGGATGTTACATTAAGCCACCCAGTTCTT
>NW_015434220.1:0-1077 GCF_001527695.2 Protobothrops mucrosquamatus | reverse complement strand
CTTAGAGTTCTCAAGAAGAAGCTGAAAGTTTGTGGTTTGGAAAAGCTTCTCCTCTAACCTATACGCCAGGTGTTTCCAGGTGAACCACACCCGCCCTGCTCTCTTTTCTCCCAGACCTTTGCCTCCACGTCCATCACTGCTTCTGGGGCCCTCTAGATATCGCCTTGTTTGCCAATATCCTTCTGAAATTGGCATCTGTTCAAATCAACCCATCCCTGGTGACATTCTGGTTTGCAAGGGGAGAAATAAAACCTACCCAGTTCCTTCCACAATATGTGGCTTTCTCCTCTTTGTCCCTCCTCTAGATCTTCTATCTCACCTGCCTTATCTTTTCTCACACCCTTCTCACACACCCCAATGGTTTGGATGAGGCTCATTTTGCTAGTTGAAAATAAACCTGGTCAAAAACATGCTCACCTTTTTGTCTTGGAAAGTCCCAAAGTGTTTCTGTTTTCAGCATCTGCAAACAAGGTGAATTTAAGGTGAAGAGAATGTGAGCCCCAAGGTGGCTTGGCTGGCTGCAAAATCCCTTCCCTTCCCTTCCCTTCTCTCTCCCTTCCCTTCTCTCTTCCTTTCCTTTCCTTTCCTTCCCTTCCCCTTCTAAGCGCAGGGCAGAAGGGAGGCGAGTAGTATGGGGGGGGGCAGGGCAGACTCACAGACCAGCCTCCGTCTATCCCTGGCCAGGCCTGCATCACTTGGAGGATGCTGCCCATTCATGGGGAGCCGAGTGGGGAGGAGAGGATCCCCTCCTTCCCTTTCATAGGCTCCTCTGAGGGGGGGGGTTCCCACCAGGGCAAGGCCAAGGGAGAGGGGGGCTCCCCAGAGGCCCCCAGGTGCCACCTTGCCCGCAGGGGCAGGACGGAGGCAGAGGCAGGGCTGCCCAGCCCTTCTCCTGAAGCAGACTCAGCCTCCAGCCCCAGCTGGTTCAGGGGGAAAAAGCAGTTTTAATTGGGGAAATAAAATATATCTAGATGACACCAGTGGCTCCTCTGAGTTTGCGTCCTTTGGGAGAGTCGTCCAGGGTGGTGTTTTCTTCCCGTTCTGAGGGGACCCAGCCGAAGATGAATTTGGAGGGGA
>NW_015434219.1:0-1077 GCF_001527695.2 Protobothrops mucrosquamatus | reverse complement strand
GTGATCATTATTTCTAGGAATATTGGGAAAAAATCATATATGCAACTGTTATTAACAAAATAACAAATAAAAGAAAAAACGAACACCAGGATAAAATAAACCAGCCTGTTTAATATAAACAAATCTGTGGTTGAAAAAGTCCTAAGCTTTCGTCCGGCCAAAAACTGCCAGCGTCATCAGAGTTAGAATAGCAGGAGATCGGGAAGGCAGCTCATATAGCCTCCTGCCTCTGCGCCCGGCTCCTTGAGTGCGCCATCGGCCCGTTGATTGTGTTAATCCCTATCGCGCAGAGTTGTTCCGCCTCAGGCAAACTGTCTTTGACTCCACTGGTTGTTACCATTCCAACTCTATACCATCTTCTGATAATCTTTTCGTTGTTTTCAGATCCCCATTCTCATCTAAAATATCTTTGTATGTAATTACTCTTCCTAAATTTATGAATTTGGGGTGCATGAATATCTGTAATATGGATAGCCAGTTGGGAATTTTTATATAATTATTTTTTTT
Source organism: Protobothrops mucrosquamatus (assembly GCF_001527695.2). Lineage (NCBI taxonomy): Eukaryota > Metazoa > Chordata > Lepidosauria > Squamata > Viperidae > Protobothrops > Protobothrops mucrosquamatus. The sequence goes on along the minus strand of NW_015434219.1, from coordinate 570 downwards.
AATTTTTGTCCACACGTCTAATAATGCCCGTCTAATATGATGATTCTGAAAGTACTGATGAGCCTTATATTTCCCGTCCCACATTATAGCATGCCACCCTATTTGCATATCATGGCCTTCTAATGCCATTAATCTTCTGTTCTTTAAATGTATCCAATCCTTTATCCATACCAGTATTGCTGCTTGATAATATTTTTCCCAATTCGGGAGGCCGAGCCCTCTTCTTTCCTTTGCATCCTGTAATAATTTTAATTTAATTCTCGGTTTTCTACCTTGCCAGATAAATTTGGATTATTATTATTATTATTATTATAATTTAATTTATATACCGCCCTTCTCCCGCAGGACTCAGGGCGGTGCACAGCGTATTAAAAAACAGTACAAATACAAAACATAAAACTACAAACCCCTATAAAACCAGATTAAAAAACCGAATATTAGAAGCTGTGTTTCTATTTAAAATTATTTTTAAAATCACCCTAAATAAAATCCTCCCTAGGTCAGGCCCGCTTGCTGGAAAAGCCATGTCTTGAGGGCACGGCGGAAGGTAAGGAGATCCGGAATCGTCCG